>NC_134402.1:339623777-339923777 GCF_038048845.1 Mixophyes fleayi | reverse complement strand
GTTATGTCCCCCTCCACACTGTACTGCTCGTAAAGGCAGAGCTGCATGCACCTAATAGTAGTGCACACAGCACTGCCTGTGTATTTGTCTAAAATGATAACCATGTTACATCATAGGGGCCCCCTGCCTAAAGTGCCTAGGGCCCCCCAGAGCCTTAATCCAGGTCTGCATGCGCATGTCCGTATTCAACTAAAAGCGGATCTGAAGATCTGATTGCTGAATACGGGTCTAGGTAAACTCTGCTTTGACAGATACAATACACTGCAGGATACATCCAATACATATGTGGAATATAAAGTCCCAGCAGAACACACAGAAAAAAAAGTATTTAATGATTCACAACAGTCACCTGTTAATAGTATAGTCACTAATAACAAAACATTTAAAAAAAAATACTTGCGCTCAAATATGAATTGGATGTTGCTGTTCATTGGCGTATAGTCTGGTTCTGGGCATGTACAGATTGATTTTATGCAAAATATGGCAAGTATGGGAAATTTCGTTCTTTTATAAATCTGCATTAATGTTCCTTGATTAATCAGTCCCAGAGTGTCACCCTAAATTTGCCCTCAAATATCACCTCAAATCTAATTTAAATAATCTTGAAATCTCGTTTTTTGCATGACATGCATAACTAGGCATTGTGGCCAGCTCACATTCATCAAGGAAAACCCCCATTCAACCAGCTCCTGTCTTCAGAAGATTCTCAGTTTTGCACTTCTACAGACACCACTATTTTAAAGTGTAAAATGCATACAGGTTGCTTAAAATAAGGCCCATTTGTAGAAAATGACATCAACACAGCAGGAGACTCAGTTCTGCAGACTTGTACATGACCTTTAAATGCATTCAAGGTTTGCACAATGATTTGGTGTCCTGACTTTCATGCAAAAGAAAAAGAAAGAAAAAATAAAATGTGTCCAAAAGTAAAGCTCAGCTTATAAAAATGACAAAGTTAAATCAAGTGGTAAACTAAAAAAGGCTAAAAGCAATGAGCTTAGGTATTTAAATTAACTTCTTATTATAATAGATTTTGAAAACTCATTCCGTTATGTACCTGTCCATCCTTCCCCTTTTGTCACCCGTCCACTTCCCTCAGTTTTATTTAGAAAAAGAAAGAAATAGTGTTTAATGTTTAAAAGTGTTCATTGTACATTTGTATATACAGTATGTTTTTTCAATAAATATAAAATAAAAACAGAGTGCCTAAATATCACCAGCAATTCCCAATTGTCTTCTGTGGGGCCAAGGTGAGATAATTAGACACTCTTCCTTCCTTTGTGCACAGTCTGCCCCCTAACCCAGTGACAGGCAACATCTCCTTGGAGGGCCAGAATCCGTGGCCCTCCAACCTTCCAAGGGTCCGCACAGAAGAAGGAAGGAGAGCACGCTGCACTCCTTCCTTATCCATTATGCAGCGTGACCTCCCTCCATTGTGCAGACAAGGTAGCGTGATGCAGAAGTCAGCTGCCCCCTGGTCTGCCTTATTCTCTGCTTTAACAAAGCAAAGAATAAGATCAGGAGCAGCTGGCTGGGGAGCCACAGGTAAAGGCTTAGCTGTCTGTTGCCTACTGTTACCATAACTCATCTTTATTATGTTGTTGAGGCAGTTTGAAAATAACACATGTGATACTTTGGAGTAAACCTACAGAAATTTGAGCAAAATTTTGAAAATAAAAGTATTTATTTCCTATTGAAAACAATGGACTTCACCAAGACTTGGCAAAGGAATTTAAGTGCAATTTATTGTGACATTTCAGAAATGTTTTTATTTAATAAGCATATATTTTTAACAATATTGAAGGTGAAGAAATTAAGTTAATTTGGTTATATACATAAGAAATGCTAGTGAAATGACGTTAGGGTAAGAGCTCAACTCTTCTCTATAAATATCCACTTATCGGTACATTAAATGAGGCAAATTATCATGCAAGTCTTGTAAAAAAACACTAGATGGAGCTGGTAAACCGAGCAATTTGAAGTTTTCAATAGGAAATATAGTTATTTCTCTGTAGCATGCAAAGTCCCAGTATGTAGGGTTTTTCCTCTTTACCACTCCTGACTCACAGGAGCCTATAGGAAACAGTTACTCCAGTTGAGCATTAATTACAGTCATGGACAAAAGTTTTGAGAATGACACAAGTATTGGTTTTCACAAAGTTTTCTGCTTCAGTATTTTTAGACCTTTTTTGTCAGATGTTGCTATAGTATACTGGAGTAAAATTACAAGCATTTCACGAGTGTCAAAGGCTTTTATTGACAATTACATTAAGTTTATGCAAAGAGCAAATATTTGTAGTGTTGACCCTTCTTTTTGAAGACCTCTGCAATTCGCCCTGGCATGCTGTCAATCAACTTCTGAGCCACATACTGACTGATGGCCACCCATTCTTGCCTAATCAATGCTTGGACTTTGTCAGAATTTGTGGAATTGTTTTTGTCCAACCTCCTCTTGAGGATTGACCACAAGTTCTCAATGGGATTAAGGTCTGGGGAGTTTCCTGGCCATGGACCCAAAATTTAGATTTTTTAATACCCGATCCACTTAGTTATCACTTTTGCCTTGTGGCAAGGTGCTCCATCATGCTGGAAAAGGCATTGTTCATCACCAATCTTTTCTTGCATGGTTGGGAGAAGTTGCTCTTGGAGGATATTTTGGTACCATTTTTTATTCATGGTTGAGTTCTTAGGCAAAATTGTGAGTGACCCAATTTCTTTGCCTGAAAAACAACCCCACACATGAATGGTCTCAGTAATCGTTACTGTTGGCATGACACAGGACTGATGGTAGCGCTCACCTTTCCTTCTCAGGATAAGTGTTTTTCCAGATGCCCCAAACAATCTGAAAGGGGATTCATCAGAGAAAATGACTTTACCCTAGTCCTCAGCAGTCCAATCCCTGTACCTTTTGCAGAATATCAGTCACTCCCTGATGTTTCTCCTGGAGAAAAGTGGCTTCTTTGCTGGCCTCTTGACACCAGGCCATCCGCCACAAGTCTTTGCCTCACTGTGTGTGCAGTCTGATATTCTAACTCAATCAGCATGACAAAGTGATCTCCAGCCTCGTCAACACTCACATCTGTGTTAATGAGAGAATCACTGACCTGATGTCAGATGGTCCTTTTGTGGCAGGGCTGAAATGTAGTGGAAATATTGTTTTTGGGATAAAGTTCATTGTCATGGCAAAGAGGGACTTTGAAATTAATTGCAATTCATCTGATCACTCTTCATGACATTGTGGAGTACATGCAAATTGCCACAATAAAAACTGAGGCAGCAGACTTTGTGAAAAATAATATTTGTGTCATTCTCAAAACTTTTGACCATGACTATATACTTATACTCATTTATTTGAGTAATAATTAAAATATAAGAATGCTTTTTAGTAAGAATATTATTATTGTTGATAATGGTTGTTGACATTATTATTGTTTAGAATTGAACAACACTTTAGTAATCTAATTTATATTTTTATAGTTATCGGCAGTGTGTGAGAAGGGTCTTTTTATATGGGATTATTGCTGTTTTTTGTTTTGTTTTTTACATTTGGACTATATTGGTTTTTTTGTTATATTTAATAATGGTGTTAATGAGGGCTTTGGCGAAGGAGGGGGGGGGGGGTAAATGTTTTATTCAATTAATGAAATCCTGTCCTTTATCCATTTGGGAAAGCTAGAGTGGGGTGATGGCTCTGGCAAGGGGGGAACTTGCTCTTTTTTTGTGCCCTCTTTCCCACAGAAACACCAGCCCTGGGTGGAGAAGTGCCAGGGCTCTTCTCAATCTCCATTGGCTGTGGGGACCAGGGTAATAAACAAGATTGAGAACCCTGGATTGGCCTCTCCCAGTATAGTGGCCAGATGTCCTTAGTAATTCAGCCTATTATACAATAAAACACACACACAAATTTTCAAATAAATTTTCACTGAATAAAAGACTTGACTTTCAAAATCGTTGTTCACCACTTTATTCATTATTTAAATAAATCTTGTTTTCTTCTTTCTTGATCCCACACTCATTTTTCCCCCAGATTGTCTAACACTGGGACCACTTGAGAATTTAGGGAAGGAGGCATGCCATCCTCTTTGTATTTATTTGTTATTTATTTGAGCTTTAAACATGCACTGTGCATGCTGATCGTGTGTGGTGTGTTAGCAGGGACTGGCTGGCAGACTTTAGCCCAGGGGGCAAGCACATAGCACTGGCCCATAATTAGTGGTTCATCCTTAAAGGGTGGTCCTTGATACAATATATATTTATCAATATAAAAAGAGGCTATTTTAGTGTTGCAAAACCTAGCAATACGTATTATAAATGGTAAATCTTAAATAATGAAAACAAAAAATGCAACAAAAGAAAAACCTCACTTTATTTTATATGTTACTTCTCCCTACAGCACTTTTGTTTTTCTTACATACCTGGCTGATTATAATGGGGTATAAATCATATAGCAATGATTAAATAATATTCTATTACAGTACTGGACACAAGAGCTAATTTATCAAAATGCAAAAAGCCCTTTTGCTTTAAAACAGGGGTGTCCAACCTTTTAGCTTCCCTGGGCCACATTGGAAGATGACGAGTTGGTTTGGGCCGCACATAAAATACACTAACCCTAACGATAGCTGATCATCGAAAAAAACCATAGAAAACATAGTTAACATATTAAACTTACACGGAAATGAAGTTAGTAAGAGTTAGAAAACCTGTTGCAGAATTATGATTAAAGCAGTAGTCCCATTACCAGCTACAATTTTACTTACCTGCATCTGTCCCTTAATGGGGTTCGGGGAATTAAATGCCAAAAACTTTTTTTTCCTCTCTTTCTGCACCCATGAATCATTTTTTTTATTGACCAGTTTGAAATGGTCACCGATATAGGTAGCATCAGGAGGACTAATAGAAATCTACAGAGATTTAAAGATAGGGTGGTGGAAAAAATGGCTCATGGAGCAGCCTCCGATGAGGGTAACAGGGGGTGATATTTTCACCCTACTCAGCACTGCACATTTAAAATGGTTTAAAATATTAAAAATACAATCATCTCTTAATATTTATATTAGATACATACAGAGAACACAGCTAGTTCATAACTGCATGGTGCAGAAAGTCCAAATTCAGAGTAACAACAATAAGATACTGGATAATCTTTCACTGCTGCTGATAGTTCGCGCGGGTGACTCCCCTGGGCTGTGCTACGCAATGGATGTCGGGGGTGATGATGTCACCCCCGACATTCACTGCGAGCACCACACGGAGGAGGTGACCAGGGAGGGAGCCGGAGCGCCAGCTGACGGGACCGCAAGGTATTTTCTTTCTTTTTTCAGTGCTGCCCCCTTGCCACAACCAAAACTCCTGCTGGGCCACATTTACAGGCATTGGACTATATACTAATAGGGTTAGTATTTGTTTTAGGGTTAACCTAAAACAAATCATATGAGCAGTGCTACTGGTAGAAGCAACAGAGCACTAGGTGTCAATCTGACACCCTGGCCCAGAGCTGGATTAAGGCTCTGGGAGGTCCGGAGTACTTTAGACAGGGTGGACCCCTATGATGTAACATGTTTATTATTTTAGACAAATAAACAGACAATACTGTGTTCAGCTCTGGCTTCACGAGCAGTACAGTGTGAAGCGGGACATACCTCCCAACTGTCCTTGCAGTCAGACCAAATCCTGAGAGAGACAGTCACCCAAATTTGGGACTGTTCCAACAGATTCAGGACAGTTGGTAGACTGTCCTCCTCTCTTCTACCTGTTCTTATCACTTTCACCACTGGTGTCTTTTGATCAGTTCCTGCTTGTCTGGATCCTGGAATTTTGGCGGCCCTATTTGGAATAAAATGGGTACATGAAACATGAGACTTTAGAAACTTAACAATATAACACCCACGTTTCATAAAGCCTCCCTCCAGCCAAAAATTAAAATAATAGTATTCACATTTGATAGATAGATCTATGTCCCTCCAACTGACATTAAATTAATAGCATACTCATTTAATAAATAGACCCATTTCCCCCCAATATTAAATAGTATTCACATTTAATAAACAAACTTATTTCCCTCCCTCCATACAGCCCCAGCAATAAATTAAATAGCATTTACGTTTAATAAATATAACCATTTCCCACAACCATCACCAGGCATTAAATAATTCATAATCACATATAATAAATAGACCTAATTTTTCTCAAACAGCCCCATTTTCAATTAACAGCTCTCAAACCACTCCACCATTAAATTAAAGGTCCAATCGCCCCATCTTAATTTCATAGGCCCCACTAATAAATTGCCCCACCACCAACAAATAAAATAGCACCCATAATTAGCCCCAATCTGCACCCCACCATTAAATTAAGTTTCCCCTTCCCTCACACCTTATGTTCATTTACTGCTCCCCCCCCCCACACATTATATTAATATACTGGCCCTCTCTCACATACACACACACAATATACACACTGGCCCCCTCTCACGCACACACACTATATAGATTGGCCCCCTCACACATACACACTATATACATTGACCCCCTTACACACACTATATACATTGGCCCCCTCACACACACACACACACACACACACACAATATATGTGCACTGATCCCCTCATACACACAATAAATGTACACTGGCCCCCTCACACACATACAATATATGTATGTTCCTCTTCACACATGGGACGGCACCTGTCACGTGGTGCGTGTCCCATGTGACTGAGGTAGAAGACACATAGTGTGAAGGGGAGTAGGAGGATCCGCGGCCAATGGAGAAGGTGGCTGGTCCCGGAGGAGGGGCCAGCCACCAAGAAATAGAGAGAACGGCCCTAAATATGTTTTTGTGCTCCGGCCTTGTAACATGTTAGTAAATTTCTTGGGGTGCGCCTGGAACTTCTGTGCTGATTTGCAGGATGCAGAAGCCCAACAGGTCAGATTACAAGTACAGGGTTAGACTTGATCTTCAGCAGTTATGAGCACATGCAGAATTCAAGTTCGTTTGTAGAGTATGAATGCTCTCCTCGCCCCATTATCTCTTTACAATAATATTGCTCTACAAAATGAAGCTCAGTTTCTGCATTGCTCTACAAAATCAGATTTACTGGTTTGCGCCTTCTCCGCAATTGCAACAGTCTTTGTCTGCAAACCTATGCATAGGTGAACTTGCACAAATTGAGGTGCATGGCGTGTACAAAGCTGCATTTGCGTTGTAGAGTGGACGTTTTGTGCTATGTTAATGGCCTCTACTGCTGAGAAATATATTGTGAAAAGATATGATATAGAAAAAGCTGTGGAAATATCCTAGAAGTTTTCATGATAATCACTGGGTTCATTTTATACTCGCAAAACAAGCAATATAATAGCTGTCAGTCTAATTTAAATGTATATGTATATGTAATGTAATATTCATGATACTGAGGCCTGTCAATTCACTAGGAACAAAAAAAGAGCCTCAGTCATGACAATACTCCTAGTATTTAGTTGCTTAAATGTGGTAGGTCTTCATGTCTTATTTGCTTTTCATTCTTCTTAATTTAAATCAAGGATTACTGGAGAGGTT
The DNA here is from genome assembly GCF_038048845.1 of Mixophyes fleayi. Classification (NCBI taxonomy): domain Eukaryota; kingdom Metazoa; phylum Chordata; class Amphibia; order Anura; family Limnodynastidae; genus Mixophyes; species Mixophyes fleayi. The sequence continues at coordinate 339,916,221 of NC_134402.1, read as the reverse complement.
TTACAAGAAAAAGTTATTTATTAACTATTGGACAAGTTGTGTGTAGAGATGTTCACTGACCCCCGTGTCCTGGTTTTGGTTTTGGTTTTGGATCTGGCTTAACTTTGTGTTTTGGTTTTGGTTTTGGCAAAACCGCTCTTGCATGTTTTGGTTTTGGATCCTGATTTTTTTCTAAATTCCCCCTTATTTTTTGGCTAAAATCATATATTTTTGCTTTTTTTCCCCCTACATTATTATTAACCTCAATAACACTAATTTCAAGTCATTTGCAGTCAATTTTGACCACCTCACAGGTCACAATATTATTTTCGTACACTTTCAAACAAAGACTGCAGCGACCTGGCTGGATGCTAAGCAACAGAGCAATGACACAAACATACGGCAGTTCATAGCACATCTAGGAAACATTGCCACACAGCAGTGTCAGAAAAGAAAAGTGGTACAATTAGCAATGGAGCTCTCCTCTTTGTGTTTTACCTATATAACAGAGTACAATGTGACTGCAGATTTGGAAGACCAAGCCTGCCAGACCTATTATTTGTATTTCAGCAATGACAAATAGCAATGGAGCAATGGAGCTCTCCTCTTTGTATGTTACCTATATAACACAGTAAAATGTAGACCAAGCCTGCCAGACATATTGATTCTATTTCAGCAATGACAATTAGCAATGGAGCAATGGAGCTCTCCTGAATGTCACTGGAGACTTTGAAGAACACTGCTACCCCTCCTCTTTCTATTCTATCTATAACGCTGTCCAACTGCACCAGAGACTGCTAAGAACTGTGCTACCCCTTCTGTGTCCCTCTGTGAAATGGCACTGGATCGCCGTGAAGAGTAGTACTTATAGAATCCAAAGCTTGCGAGATCCGATGACATAACGATGACGTTTTGCCTCATTTTCAACTCCGGGGGCGCGAGAAAGTACCAAGCCGGCTCGGCTTGGTACTCGGATCTGCTAAGTTCAGGTGTGTTCGGCTCTTGGGGCACCGAACCTGAGCATCTCTAGTTGTGGGATATATATCCTAGCATACAACTGTCATCTACAGTATGTAGGGAGAATTACATGCTCCTTAAAAATGTCTCCTCTCACAATGAATTGGGCCCCTGGACCTCCTTCTACCCCTGCTCAATTTAGAAGCTAGATCCATAACCAGTGTCATACTCCAGCTTTAAAACTGGCCGACCGAAGCCCCTCTTGTAGATTTTTGTTGTGTCGTCACACACTCCCCTCCCTTTTCCTGTCCCTGGTCCCCACGCTTTCTTTTCCCTACCTCACTCCACCCAAGTCCCACTACCCTACCTCATATAACAATTTAGCCTAAGTTGGTATTCTTTGGTTTCCGTTACACTTTCCCACTGTATGATTATAGCTTTTGTTTACCTGTGTGCAAAGTCTCTATATATCCTGTGTTATTCTATTGTTATGCCCAAATTCATGAACATCTATATAAAGGATCATCTTTATTAATTTTATTGTTGGGGCTACTCAATCTGTTTACATAATATCTTGCTTTGCATAAGACTAGTAATATACAACATGTTTTTCAACCTATTAAGAGATTCATAGATTTTAAATCCAAACTACTATTACTTAACGCACACAGTGAGAAGGTTAGCGAAAGTCAGAGGTTCTAAAACTAGTGGGAGCAAGATCTCTGGAGACATAATAGTATTGTGAGGGTTCAACCCTAGCTTCAGATGACAGCTGTCAGAAAACAGATAACAATGACAGCTACAAATGTCTTCTCTCAATTCCTGTAATCAGCACTCTGCTAAGAACAGTAATCTAGCTAGTCTCCTCACCTGGACTACTGCACAGCTTACTTTACTCTGCAATCATCCCTTCAATGAAAAGGTCAAGTCAATCAGAACATTTCTCTCACCTGTTTGTAGCATTTATAAATCCTCACAGTTCTACCACAGTTCTACCAAACCTTTGCAGTATTTTGGGTTTCTCTACTTGTGCTTTGAAGATTTGTTTTGTTTGACTGTACATAGTGATTCTACCTTCTCCAGTCCCTTGACTTTGGCTTTGTCTATCACTATTCTATTCACAACCACTCCTCTCAGGACTAATTGGCCTGAACGGAAGTGGTGTATAATTGTTACCCCACCCCAGTGGTTCTGTCCTGGGAACTGCCAGCATCGTTACAAGTATATAATTGAATTATCATTAAAATTTACTAAAATAGATAAAAAATGTAAAAGCAGATGGGGTTCTTAAGATCCTATAGCACATTTACGAATGAAGACCATTAAGAGTTCTGGAGGATTAAATGTGAGTTACTATTAGGGATGTGCACCGGCGACTTTTGGTGTCTCGTGTTTTGTGTTTTGGATTCGGATTTTCGTGATGTTTTAGGTTTGGATTTGTTTCGCAAAACACCTGCCGAAAGGTTTTGGTTCGGATTTAAGGTTTTGGATTCGGATTTTTTTTGAAAAAAGCATAAAAAGTTCAAAAATCAAGTTTTTGGGCTTATTGTCACTCCTACGCTATTATTAACCTCAATAACATTCATTAACAAGCATTTCCACTAATTTACAGTGTATTCTGAACACCTCACAATATAGTTATTAGTCCAAAACGTTGCAACGAGGTATCTTTCTGGACTGCGTAGTGGAGTGGTCCCCACAATATAATAAGAAAACCATCAACTGGTCTTAATCGCACCAAAAAATGTACCTGGCTGCGTAGAGAAGTGGTCACCACAATATAATTTAAAAACCCTGAACTTGTATGAATCGCACCAATACATGTATCTGGACTGCGTAGAGGAGTGGTCACCACAATATAAATTAAAAACCCTGAAGTTGTATGAATCGCACCAATAAATGTATCTGGACTGCGTAGAGGAGTGGGTCACCACAATATAATAAGAAAACCATCAACTGGTCTTAATCGCACCAAAAAATGTACCTGGACTGCGTAGAGGAGTGGGTCACCACAATATATGATAGTAGATGCTGCTACTGATGCAGCTGTTGCTGCGGAAGGCGATGCATCTACCCAGTGGGCTGTCACAGTCATATAGTCCTTCGTTTGCCCAGAACCACTTGTCCACATGTCCGTGGTTAAGTGGACAGTGGGTACAACCGCATTTTTTCAGAGCACTGAGGACACTTGATTGTACTTCTCTGTACATTTTTGGTATCGCCTGCCTAGTGAAGTGGAATCTCGATGGGATTTGGTACCGGGGACACAATACCTCCATCAACCCTCTAAATCCCACTCCACTGATGGCGGACACCGAACGCACGTCTAACACCAACATTGCAGTTACAGCCGCAGTTATACGCTTTGCAATAGGGTGACTACTATCGTATTTTGTGGTCATGGCAAACGACTGTTGGACGGTCAATTGTTTTGTGAAAGACTTAGCGGTCTTACGACTTCCTCTCTAGGAAGATGACCGACTAACAGCAGCAACAGCAGCAGTGGCAGTAGTAGGCGTACCGCTGCAGGATTCCTGGGATGAATCCTGTATTGGAGAGGACTCAGTCTGGTTGCTGACTTGGGCTGCAGGACTGAATCTGATGGAGACCGTGGAGGAAGTTGACAAGGAGGGTGTTGCTGGTGTGTATCCAACTGGACCACGGGATTTAGGTGTCCCTGTACCGATGACGGTCCTAGCCCCAGTTCCTGAACTAACCACTGAACTATGAAGGTTATTCAGGTGACGTATAAGGGAGGATGTCCCTAGGTGGGCAAGATCCTTACCCCTGCTTATTTGAGCTTTACATAAGCTACATATGGCCATACATTGGTTGTCCGGATTTGGATAAAAATAACTCCAGACCGAAGAGGGGCATTTTTTGGTCTTCTGACCAGGCATGACGATGGGCTTTTTCATCCCATGGACATCAGCTGTTTCCCCCACTGGTGCCTCATTTACAATAACCACATCACCATCCTCATCATCAAGTTCCTCCACAGCGCCAGCTACATCATCAATAGCCTCCTCCCGAGCCACCTCTTCCCGTACAGTGATGGGAAGGTCAGGCTTGACAACCACCAACACCCTTGGACTCGCCTTGGGGATTTGTGATAATTTCTCTTTAGAAGGCAGAGTTGTTTGCTGTTTTGTTGCTGACAGCATAACTCTCTTTAATTTTTTGTAGGGGGGGGGAGGAGGAGGAGGGCTAAGATCCTTGGGTGAAGATGGACCACTAGTCATAAACACGGGCCAGGGCCTAAGCCGTTCCTTGCCACTACGTGTCGTAAATGGCATATTGCCAACTTTACGTTTCTCCTCAGATGATTTTAAGTTTCTCTTTTTGCTTTTTTTTGAGAACTTGGGCTTTTTGGATTTTACATGCCCTGTACTAGGAGATTGGGCATCGGGCTTGGAAGATGACATTGATGGCATTTCATCGTCTATGTCATGACTAGTGGCAGCAGCTTCAGCATTAGGAGGAAGTGGGTCTTGATCTTTCCCTACTTTATCCTCCAAATTTTTTCTCTCCATTATATTTAGCACAAGATACTGCAGAATGTGTGAACTTGGTAATATTGCAGTACCAATGGGCTTATACTGCAGGATTGGTTTTGCAAATTTTGTTGTAATTAAAAAAAAATTAAATTATTTTTTTGTATTTTTTTTTATAACTTTTTTTAAATTTTTTAAACACTTGGGAATATTGGGGAAATAACTATGCCCTTAGAAGCACAGAGCACAGGACACAAAACCACTGGACTGAACAGGACACAGCACACAGGACCCAGCAGCACCACTGAACTCAAAATTGACAGAGCACAGCACGCAGCACCACTGGATTGATACTGCAGAATGTGTGAACTTTGTAATATTGCAGCAGTACCACTGGACTTTTACTGCTGAATGTGTGAACTTGGTAATATTGCAGTACCAATGGGCTTATACTGCAGGATTGGTTTGGCAAATTTTGTTGTAATTAAAAAAAAAATTAATTAGTTTTTTGTATATTTTTTTTATAACTTTTTTTAATTTTTTAAACACTTGGGAATATTGGGGAAATGATTATGCCCTTAGAAGCACAGAGCACGGGACACAGGACCACTGGACTGAACAGGACACAGCACACAGGACCCAGCAGCACCACTGAACTCAAAATTGACAGAGCACAGCACACAGCACCACTGGACTGATACTGCAAAACACAGCACAGCACAGAACTAAACAGCACAGCACGAGATCTACCAGAACAGAGGACCACCTAACACACCCTCCCTCTACCCTGATCAATGCCCGAGTGAAGATGGCAGCGACTAGCGGGGAATTTATAGGATCCGAGTATCGCGAGATCCGACAACGGGATTATGACTCGGAGCCTCGCTTTCAAGTTTTCATTTGGCGCCAATACCCGAATCTGTCTCGGATCCGACTCAGATCGGCAACGTTCGGGTGGGCTCGGATTCAGGAAATCCGAGTGCGCTCATCTCTAGTTACTATATGTCTGATTTATATATATATTCAAATAAAGAATATATATAAACAGACATAGAGGAACTTACATTTAATCATCCAGATAACTTAATGATCTTCATTCGGAAATGTGCTATAAGAAGTTATCATAAATTGTGAATCATTTCTTTTCATATGTCTGGGTTAGTCAAATGTCTAATGATATTTTGGAACATACATTACATGCTATTTTGCTTTATTCATGTTAGAAACCCAAAAAACTCTTATAATAGAGTGCGAGAGAGTTCTTCACTTAATATCAAGCTGCCTCACCTGTATAGAACGACAGGAAGGTATCTGAGTATATACTCAGATGTCTCAGATGTCCTTGGGCCTTATACTCTAAATATAATGCCCAGGGACATCTGAGTATCTGTTCTCACAGATACTCAGATGTCCCCGGGCCTTATACTTAGAGTAGTAAGAATTTATATAGGCAATATGAAGGGATGATGTATGAAACTGGTAGTTGTAGTACAACAGGCGGTATACAGAAGGCAAATCAGAAAGATGCTAGTGGTCCTGAACAGACAGTGAGTAAGGATAACTGGAGACAAACCAAAAGGTTCAGGTGGGCAGAAAACAAGGATGGTCCATAAAGCAAGCCAAAGGTCAAGAAGAGCAGCAGACAGAGGATATCCAGGAACAGGCAGAGGGTCAGGCAACAGATAATCAAACAGTAAAGAAGTCAGCAAATTGTTAGGAACCCCTCCAGCCGGCACAACACAACCCGGAGTCTACTCTGCCAATCAGGTGTTCACTCGAGCCCCTGATGGTGGGGACAGACTGGGCTGCAGACTGACAGAGGGTCGTGAAATGTGTACCGGCTGGTGAGAACCCAGGCAAGCGGAGTGAGGTCCACGCAGAGGTCAAGGGCCGGCAGCAGGTAGCAAATCCAGATAACAAACCGGGTTCAAGGGTCACAGGCAAACAAGAGATACGGTAACAGGCCAAAGGTCAGGGTCACGGGATACACAAGCGAAGTCCAAATCCAAAGCCAAGGGTCATACACGAGAGGTCAGCAGAATACAATAGACAGGAACAGGAACAAGCAGGTCAGCAGACTGAGGAACAGAAGCTATAACCGGCAATGAGGTAGCAGACCTCATTGCCTTAAATAGTAAGCCCAGCCAATCAGAGCCTAGCTCTGGCAATATCCAGCCCCCTTGCACCTAATAATTAATTAGCCCGCAGGCAAGTAATACACTAAGCGCATGCGCCCGGCTACTCACCGCCGGGACGCAGCGATGAAGCGTCCATCCGTTGCCCCGGCAACGGCCGGGATATGGGCAGAAGTGACGTCCCGGCCGCCATAGCGATGGCCGGGACGTGGGTAAGTGAGTCGCGGCGGCTGGGCACTGCCGCGGCTCGAAACAGTACCCCCCCCTTGCGGAGGGGTCGAGGGACCCCGACATCCAGGTTTTCTTGGGAATCTCCTGAAAAACTCCTTTAATTGCTTAGGGGCATGGAGTTGTCTCCGCCGAACCCAAGACCGCTCTTCTAAACCGCGGTTCCTCCACTGCACCAGGAGTGTGCACCTGCCCTTGCACTTTTTTGGAATCCAGGATCCTTTGGACCACATATCTTAGTGGTTTATTCGAATTTCTTCCAGGCACACTTGAAGATTGGCCAGGATACAGTACCGGCTTCAACAATGAACAATGAAATGTGTTGGGGATCCTTAACGAAACCGGAATTTTTAACCTGAATGCTACGGAATTAACCTTCTTGATAATGGAGAATGGCCCGATGAACTTAGGGCCCAACTTTTTGCAATGCTGTCTGAGCTTGATATTTTTTGTAGAGAGCCATACTTTCTGGCCCACCTTGAGAGAGCAGATGGTACGGTGGCAGTCAAATTTTTTTTTTGCAGCAAATGAAGCTCGTCTCAAAGATGAGTGTACCTTCGTCCAGATAAGTCTGAGGTCTCTGGCAGTGGAGCGGATCTCCTGGATACCAGCAGATTTGAGTGAGTATAAGGAGTTGATTCTGGGGTGAAAACCATAATTGCAAAAAAACTGAGAGATTTTGGTGGATGAGTGGCACGAGTTATTACAAGCAAATTCCGCCCAGGGTAACAAGGAGGACCAGTTATCATGGAATTCTGATGTGTAGCATCTTAAAAATTGCTCTAAGACCTGGTTAACCCTTTCGGTTTGCCCGTTTGACTGAGGGTGGTATGCGGATGACAAGCTGATTTTAATTCCGAGTAGGGTACAGAAGGATTTCCAGAATTGTGCAATGAATTGTGATCCACGATCAGAAACGATATCAGAAGGAAGTCCATGGAGACGGAAAATATGTTGTATGAAGAAAATGGCTAGATCTCGAGCAGTAGGAAGCCGGGTTAGTGGAATGAAATGTGCCATTTTGCTGAAGCGATCTACCACGACCCAAATGGTATTGTGTCCCGCAGAAGGTGGTAAATCAACGATAAAGTCCATGGACAAATGTGTCCAAGGTTTTGCAGGAGCGGCCAATGGAACCAACTTACCTGCCGGGCGAGTCCTGGGAACTTTGTTCCTGGCACAAACTTCACAAGACAAGACGTGACTCTTGACGTCGGCAGACAGTGATGGCCACCACACAGTACGGGAAAGGATTTCCAATGTTTTGAAGACTCCAGGGTGTCCAGCAGACTGACTATTGTGTGCTTCGGTAAGGACTGCCTTCCTAAGATGTACTGGGACAAACAAGCAACCTACTGGAGTATTATCAGGAGCCAACCTCTGGAACCTTTGTAAGGTACAGCTCAAATCTTGAGTTAATCCGGCATGGATCATAGACACAGGAACAATAGGTTCTGGGCTAGTGACTGGAGCATGATGTGCCAGGAAACTTCTGGACAGGGCGTCCGCTTGAATATTTTTAGAACCAGGACGATAGGTGATAATAAAGTTAAACCGAGTGAAGAACAGCGACCAACGAGCCTGTCGGGGGTTCAGACGTTTGGCTGACTATATATACTGCAGATTCTTATGATCCGTTATAACGGAGATCTGGTGTGCAGCGCCTTCTAACCAGTGTCGCCATTCCTCAAAGGCCCATTTAATTGCCAGCAATTCTCGGTTTCCCACGTCATAGTTGGTTTCCGCTGAGGAAAACTGACGGGAAAAAAAGGCACATGGATGTAAGCGGTGGGTCTGGGGATCTTTTTGTGACAAGATGGCCCCAGCACCGACATCAGAGGCATCTACCTCAAGAATAAACGGTACCTTAGGATCCGGGTGTCTGAGGACCTGAGCAGACACAAAAGCTTTCTTCAGGGTTTCGAATGCAGTTATTGCCTGTTGTGACCAAACAGCTGGATCACCTCCTTTGCGGGTCAAGGTGACGATAGGAGCCACGATATCAGCAAAACCGCCAATAAATCTCCTGTAATAATTGGCGAATCCCAGGAATCTCTGGACCGTGTTGAGGTTATTCGGTTGTACCCAATCCAGGATTGCTTGGACCTTGGTTGGGTCCATGGAGAAACCTTCTGAGGAGATTATATAGCCCAGGAAGGATACCTTCTGGACCTCGCATTTCTCGAGTTTAGCTTAGAGGTGATGTTCCCGCAATTTCTGTAGGACTTGTCTGACATGACCCTGGTGCACAGACAACGATTTTGAATATATGAGGATGTCATCTAAGTAGACAACAACAAAGTGTCCCAGGAACTCACGTAACACCTCATTAATCAAATCCTGGAATACGGCAAGAGCATTACTAAGGCCAAACGGCATGACCAGATATTCGTAGTGGCCCGACAGTGTGTTGAATGCCGTCTTCCACTCATCACCTGCTCTAATACGTATGAGATTATAGGCACCACGAAGATCAATTTTTGTGAAGATAGTTGCCCCTCTTAATTGATCAAAAAGTACGGAGATGAGAGGAAGGGGATAGGTGTTCTTAACCGTAATAAGGTTCAGCCCTCAATAATCGATACAGGGTCTGAGTCCACCGTCCTTCTTGGATACAAAGAAGCACCCTGCTCCTACTGGGGACTTGGATGGCCTGATGAAGCCTTTCTCCAAGTTTTCGTCAATATACTCTTGCATGGATTTGGTCTCTGGACCGGAGAGAGAGTACAGGCATCCCTTGGGCAATTTAGAGCCCGGAATGAGCTCAATAGCACAGTCGAAATCCCGGTGCGGTGGTAGAGTGTCAGCAGCCTTTTTGGAGAATACATCCCAGTAGTCATGATACTGTGAAGGGAGCTGCTCCGGAATAGACTGAATCACACGCAGAGGTAGTGTCAAGCAAGACTGTGTACAATGAGGGCTCCACTGGACAATTTCTCCTTTTACCCAATCCATGACGGGGTTATGGCGGGATAGCCAGGGGTGGCCCAGAATTAAAGGAACCGACGGACATTCGATAAGACGGAAGACTATGGATTCCGAATGGAGAGCGCCAATGTTCAACTGTAGTGGTGGGGTCTCCCAAGTAATCTTGCCGTCTGGCAACGGACTACCATCTAAGCCACATACCGTAATGGCAGATTGGAGTTTAATCCGCGGAATCCCAGCAGAGCAGGCAAACTCGATGTCAAGGAAGTTGCCAGCGGCTCCACTGTCAATGAAGGCCGATAGTTTCACAGAACGAGCACTGAAGGTGAGCTGTGCAGGAATCAATACAGCATTTTTCGGGGGAAACAATCTGCAGACCTAGGTGAACTCTCCCCTCGTTCCCTAGGCATGCTCTTTTCCCGGCTTATTTGGGCAGGAACGGGAAAAGTGGCCTTTTGTGCCACAATAGAGACATAGGCCTTGTGATTGTCTCCTGTCTCTTTCCTCAGGGGAGAGACGATACGCTCCTAATTGCATAGGTTCCTCACCATCCGTGGAAACAGGAATGCAGGCGGATGGAGGTGAAGATGCCTCCTTTTCGGTTTTCCGCTCTTTAAATCTCCTGTTGATTTTAATGGAGAGGTGCATCAGATCCTCCAGAGAGGTAGGAGATGGGTATTGCACCAAAGAGTCTTTAATCTGTTCCGACAGACCGAGACGGAACTGACTACGTAAGGCGGGGTCATTCCATCCACTATCAGGTGACCATCTACGGAATTCAGCGCAATATTCCTCTGCCGACCGCCGGCCTTGTTTCAAGGCCCGTAGATGAGCTTCTGCGGAGGCCATTCAATCCGGGTCATCATATAGTAAACCTAATGCCTCAAAGAAAGCGTCTACAGACTGCATGGCAGGACTGGTCTGTGGCAAAGAAAAGGCCCAAGACTGGGGGTCACCTTGTAGGAGGGAAATGATAATCCCGACTCTTTGTTGCTCTGAACCAGAGGAGCGGGGTTTCCACCGGAAATAGAGCTTGCAGCTCTCCCTGAAATTTCGAAACAGGGATCTATCTCCAGAGAACCGATCCGGTAAATTCATCTTAGGTTCACAGGTGGAACTCGGATTGGATTGTGAAGTTTTCGCGGCATCTTCTTGAACGGACAACCGCTCAGCCAATCCCTGGATCATCTGGTACAAGGACTCAACATGGCCTGCTAAGGCTTGTGCCGGAGACGGTGTGGATTCGCTTTTATCCATCACAACCTCGTCTCAGTGTGTAGGCCGGTTATAATGTTAGGAACCCCTCCAGCCGGCACAACACAACCCGGAGTCTACTCTGCCAATCAGGTGTTCACTGGAGCCCCTGATGGTGGGGACAGACTGGGCTGCAGACTGACAGAGGGTCGTGAAGTGTGTACCGGCTGGGGAGAACCCAGGCAAGCGGAGTGAGGTCCACGCAGAGGTCAAGGGCCGGCAGCAGGTAGCAAATCCAGATAACAAACCCGGGGTCAAGGGTCACAGGCAAACAAGAGATACGGTAACAGGACAAAGGTCAGGGTCACGGGATACACAAGCGAAGTCCAAATCCAAAGCCAAGGGTCATACACGAGAGGTCAGCAGAATACAATAGACAGGAACAGGAACAAGCAGGTCAGCAGACTGAGGAACAGAAGCTATAACTGGCAATGAGGTAGCAGACCTCATTGCCTTAAATAGTAAGCCCAGCCAATCAGAGCCTAGCTCTGGCAATATCCAGCCCCCTTGCACCTAATAATTAATTAGCCCGCAGGCAAGTAATACACTAAGCGCATGCGCCCGGCTACTCACCGGGACGCAGCGCTGAAGCGTCCATCCGTTGCCCTGGCAACGGCTAGGTTATGGGCGGAAGTGACGTCCCGGTCGCCATAGCGACGGCCGGGACGTGGGTAAGTGAGTCGCGGCGGCTGGGCACCGCCGCGGCTCGTAACACAAATCAGCAGGTAAACAAGGTGATTGTGCAGCGCTGTAATTGGCAGGGAGGCTAAGCCCTCCCTACTGTTTAGGATAAGAAGAACCGATGAACATGGTCCAGAGGTGTGAGCCCCATCTGCAGCCTATAGGTGTTCTGTGATCATGTGATCATTATGAAGCCCTGACATCCTGGCTACTTGGAAAATAGTCAGACAGAAGAGGAGATTGAGCTGCCACGAATAGCACGGAGACTCGTTACAATTTATTATAGACGCAGCATAACTATAAGCCTTTTTTGAGACCAATAGATTTTGTTACATGTTTCTCTCTGTGATCAAGCTAATATAAATAAGGAATATTTAAAAACAGTGATTCTTATGATTTGTAACAGTATAGAAGTTGATGTTTTGACTAATTTACTGTAAATGTCCATTTTATGTTTCGATCTTCCTGATCCTTTTTTAGCACTAACACACTTAATTATAACTATTAAAACGATTCTAACGGATAGATTGAAGGTTTTATCCACTTTTGTTTTGTGTTCTCTGTCTATTGAAAGTGTACAGTGGAAAACAATCTTAGAAATATCAACATGCTTACATACAGTTCCCAATCTTTTCAGATCAGCACAATAAAAGGAAAATATAACATTTGTGGGAACGTAGGGGTTCAAGTGTCCAGCATCTGCCTCAAACATATATGCAAATTGTTATAATGAGCTCAACGGGGGGGCTAAAATGGGTAAAAAAATTTGGAGTGAAAAAATTGTGAGAGATCTCTAGTTAAATGAACCCCTAGATATTTAATGTGGGATGGCAACCTGTGCCTCAGACCTTCAACTCTCTGGGGCAGTGTAGTAAGGTTTGTCACGAACACGCTCCCAGCTGCTGTGACTTTGGGTGTTTGCTGTATGAGGTTACACACGATTTCAGCCTGCAGTCTCTCTCTAGCTATCACACAGGTTATAGACCTACTGAATTGCCTCTCCACAAACTTCAGGTGATTGAATATGGGCAATAGGACCCCAATATACTGTCCCACACTGGCACACAAGGCTTCTGGCTACCCACAGGCTAGCAAGGCCCACACTAGCAAACAAAGGATTATATCTTCACACCTCCAGACTGTTACACAAATGTAAATGCAAGCACACACTAAGCTTGTTAATCAAATGTATCAACAAATCACACACCGGCATTCAAAGGGTCAACTTGGTCAAGCTATATTCTTCTTAACAGGCTAATAAATTTGTTAGAGTATCAAGGCCGCAACTTACTACATTTTTAGATTTAATATGCAAAAGTACAGGGCATTCAGATATAAAAAAGACAATTAATAAACAACTGATATAACATACACAAGCAAAGCAGTTTAAAATAAAAGGGGTTACATTCAGAGTATCACTTACATGAGTTGCATAATCTGTGCCATGGGAAATTGGTAAGAAAGATGGACAGCTTATCAATGTGGATTGATTTTTCCCAAAAGACTGACAATTTGTTGTAACTAGTCTCAGCTTTTTAAAGACACCTCCTTTACACCTTCCCAGCTCCTGGGGGTTGTGGTCTGTGATACTTTTTTAAATCACCATGTGCATGATGTCTTATTTACTAGCCAATTCTACTATTTGACCTAACTTTTCTGTGGAGCGTCACACAGACCCAATTTTATTATTAATAAATCCCCTATGAATTTGTCAATCTTTTGATACCAAACACGCCTAAATACAATGTATTCATAGAGCTTACACTCACTTCTATAACTTCTCTGTGGGGCAGAATTCTTAATTTGACATATGAGCTGCCCTTCATCATGCTACTGAGGAGTATGTGGTTGATCACTACTTTTAATGATTTTAAGTGGCATATTTTAAAACTGAATTATTTTTGTCTATATCACATATAGCCAAGTCAGCACATGGGCTCTTTGAGCCAGACACCATGCTGAGCGGTTCCTAAAAGTCTATTTGGTGTCAAAACTCCATCCCAGGCCAGGATATATCTCACAGCAGGGGCTCTTTGAAGCTGCCCCAGGTGACACTCCTATCTTCTCACATTGGAATGTGCAGAGCAATCAAATATAAATACAGCAGACTTTCTGTCTTCACATTTTAAACTTTACTAGCTCAACTTATCAATGGATTTAATTCCCCACAATTATGTGATGGTTTAATCCTTATAAATAACTAGGGGTGTGCACCGGCCACTTTTAGTGTTTTGTGTTTTGGGTTCTGATTAGCTTGAGGTTTTGGGTTCTGATTTGTTTTGCCAAAACACCCGACGAAAGGTTTTGGTTCTGATTTAGGGTTTTGGGTTCTGATTTATTTTTAAAAAAGCATAAAAAGTGCTAAAATCCCATTTTTTTTTATTTTTTTTCACTCCTACGCTATTATTAACCTCAATAACATTCAATAAGAATCATTTCCACTAATTTCCAGTCTATTCTGAACACCTCACAGCTATCTGGACTGCGTAGTGGAGTGGCCCCGGTACCCAATTTGGTACCGGGGCCACAATACCTCCTCCAACTGGTCTAAATTCCACTGCACAGATGGCTGCTCCTACATCCTCTGCAGCATATAGAGGATGTAGTTCGAGCGCGTCACTACCTCTTGTTTTCGACGATGACAGGACATTTTCATTAATTTTTGATTTGGCAGCAACAGTCAACGTATTTTAATATCTGATACGCATCTATCTGGACTGCGTAGTGGAGTAGCCTCGGTACCCAATTTGGTACCGGGGCCACAATACCTCCTCCAACTGGTCTGAATTCCACTGCACAGATGGCTGCTCCTACATCCTCCAACTGGTCTGAATTCCACTGCACAGATGGCGGACACCGGATGCACGTCTAACACCAACATAGCTGTTAAGGCCGCAGTTATTTTTGGGTACAGCAGCAACAGAGAACGTAGTTTGACTTTTAAATAGCAGTACCTAGTATTTTTGGGTACAGCAGCAACAGAGAACGTAGTTTGACTTTTAAATAGCAGTACCTAGTTTTTTTTGGTACAGCAGCAACAGTGAACTTAGTTTGACTTTTAAATAGCAGTACCTAGTATTTTTGGGTACAGCAGCAACAGAGAACGTAGTTTGACTTTTAAATAGCAGTACCTAGTATTTTTGGGTAGAGCAGCAACAGAGAACGTAGTTTGACTTTTAAATAGCAGTACCTAGTATTTTTGGGTACAGCAGCAACAGAGAACGTAGTTTGACTTTGAAATATCAGTACCTAGTATTTTTTAACTAATTTTTTTATATATTTTTTTCAATTATTTTTGTATAATTTTTTTTATATTTTTTAAAAATTATTTTTGTATAGGTTTTTTATAATTTTTTTTTACATTTTTTATAACTTTTGAATAATTTTGAAATAACAATGCCCTTAGCAGAACAGAGCACAGGACACAGGCAGCACCACTGGACTCAGCAAGACAGAGCACAGGACACAGCACCACTGGATTCAGCAGGACAGAGCACAGGACAAAAGCACCACTGGACTCAGCAGGACAGAGCACTGGACAAAGCACCACTTGACTCAGCAGGACAGAGCACTGGACAAAGCACAAAGAACCACTAAACTGATCAGGAGCTCCCTAACTACAACCTCCCTCACAAGTGATCACAGCCAGAATGAAGATGGCGCCCACAAGGTGAATATTTATGACATCCGAGTCTCGCGAGATCCGACGCGAGACTTGGATGTCATAGCCTTGGTTTGGCTCCGTTTGGCGCCCGGAAGTTTCCAAAACAGTGCTCGGATCCTGTCGGATCCGCACTGTTCGGGTGGGCTCGGATTTGCGGAATCCGAGCCCGCTCATCCTTATAAATAACTGTAAGTTCTCTATGGTCACGACAAGGTTCAATGCTACAGATTTCAAATAGTTAATTTTTAAAATTCAGCTACAAAGCTGGGGAGCGAGGTCACCGGAGAGGAGATCATCACTAGTAAATCATTTTGAATAAGGCCAACTTGCATTCCCGGTCTTCCCCCCGTATTACAGCTATTTTAGAGTTAGCTCTAGTATCTGGTGCAAGAGTTTCCATGCATAAAACAAAAATCAATGGCAAAAGCGGACAGCTCTATCTCGTGCCATATATAATGTTGAACGGCTCAAACAAGGATTCCGTTGACCCCAGCCAAGTGAGAGTCATAAAGAGACAGATTTCTATGGAGGTATTTGGGACCCTGTCCCATGTGTCTCGAAAAGATCCGATATAAAATCCCAATCAACCCTATTGAAGGCCTTCTCGGCTTCAGTCGACCATAGGATAGATGGGATGGCTCTTTGTGATATAAGATTAAATTAATCAATTATTATCACAAGCTTCATGCCCTATGACGAACCCTTCTTGATCATCATGTATTATCTTAGGGAGAAGCATTTTTTTTTAAGAATTTTATTTGTAAATGCCATCACACAATATACAAAAGCAGAAAAATAAGCATTTGGGCCAGACTCAGACAGAGATAATAATCAGATATAGGACAAATATACACCATAGGGTGGAGGGCTGGTTTTACACTAAGACAATTAACCAACCCAAAGTACAGAAAGAACTATCTCTAGATGAAAAATCTAGTAATGTGATTTTTTCTTTGTGGGGGAGTGGGGGGGGGGGGGGTAAAAAGGGGAAAGGGTGGATGATGGGGGAAGGGGATGCCTGGGATCGAACACTGGGCCCCACGGAGCCGACTGGCACTTAAAAGGGAACGGAATATGAAACTATCCACCGATCTAGCCAATTGACTGGCTATACTTATAGGAAGAGGGTTGAGACGTCCTGGGTATTAGTATTGATAAAATGAGAAGCAAATAGCTATTGTAAATAAAGCAATCATATCAGATTTGGGATAATTTGTGGGACTTATTGTTTATATGCAGATTTTTCTCCATGGATGCCAGATATCAAATTTTATTTAGAAGTTGCTTTCTATAAGGGGGTCCTGGGATTTTTCATTTCTTTGGAACCAAGCACCTGGCTGAGTTATGATTCTGTATGAATAGTTTCTCAGAGTGTTTATCAAGTACATCCAGCCGGGGAACCCAGAAGGATAGACCATGACATTTTGGAACTATAGTGATATCACTGATAAGGGAAGAACAGATATTAGAGGTCTTTACCAATAGCAGCCGCCTTTCCCGTAGAGCGAGTATTGCTACTCTTAGTAGTAGGAGCTTATATTTGGCAGCGCAGTAAAGATGGTAGGAGGATACCTGAAGATAGGATAGAATCCCAGATAAACCTGGAAGATAAACGGAGTACAGAGACCAGACAGAGATTAGGACAACAGATTGGCAAGTAGAGACTGGTAACCAGTCAGGGGTCATGGTCACAGGCAAATAAGCAGTATCCAAAAGTCCGGTGAGGGTCACAGGAATGATGGAATACATTTACAACATGAACAGATGCAATGTAATGCAAACATTTAAAAAAAATGGAAAAAGTGCATAACTAGGGAGCAATCTTATAACCGATGCTGTGCTAAGGGGAGAGATATACTGCACCTCTTACTTCTTAGCATGTAATATCTAAAATGGAGACCTCCTGTAATTACCCATGGTGCACTGCAAACTAAACTACAGAGGCCCTGAGAGTTCAATTTTAAGCTAATACTAGACTGGCCACTAGGTGGAGTTTACACAGGAGTTTACATGAGCTTACATGGAGTTTACATGCATATGTAAATAAGAAAATGCTGAAGGCATAAGATTGTGTGCTACAAAGTCAGATTATTGGAGGTGTCTAGCAAATAGGATAGCTACCCCTTTTGCTTTTCCCTTGAAATCAATACTGTAAAACCAGTTAGTATAATAGTCGCTACGTAGTGAAGGAGATTGGGGAATATGTTTAAAGTGCATTTCCTGGACTAACGCTATATCAACCATATCATAGTCTGTATGGTAGAAGGGAAATTTTATCAGAAAGGTCTCACCTGAGTGGCAGCTCTTGCAGCATCCCGTTGAGGAAATAACAGTCAAGGAATCTCAATGGAGGGAAGAACAACTGAAGAGTAACCTTCGTGAATAATAGTGAAACACAACAGATGGGTGGAGACATATCTTCAAGGATCCCCTGGGGGACAGGGGCTCCTCTCTATCCTTGATCTTCTTTTCGGACTTTGGACTGTATGCAATTGTGTCTCATCTGGCAAAGAAGGCAGAGTCTCCAGTTGACAGAAAGAATCAGTCCACCCTGGGAGATCAGTCTTTGGTATGCCCAAGGTAGAGAAGAAAAGATCCAGATATGATAAAGATCGAAGAGTGACAGTCTTCCAATTCTGAGACACCAGTAACCCCAGCGGTATTTTATGTTGGTCTTGCAGAGTTCAGCTGTGAGAGGTTTTAGAGCTCTTCGCTGTTGTAAAGTGCAATGGCAAGTTCTGAAAGATTTGTATTTTGTCACTGTTGAAATCAATTCCATCAAGTTCGTGTATGATCATGAGGTTTCTCTGTTGGCAATGCCCTATCCCCAATCATGTGCTCCATCAAATGACTCAGGCCCTATATGTATTTGTGAGGCCAGGCGCCAAGTTTCCAGAATAAACCTTAAGATCCTGACTAGTCATGTTCTATTCCAGCCCACATCCCCATAGATCTGGACATACTCACTGGTAATCAGCTGCCCTCAGGTTTTGTGCATGCAGTAGTAGACGCTTGTTCTGAAATAGACGCTGGCACCAGGAATATTGGAAATACTAATTAAAACTATGCAGAGGACCATAGGCATCAGGTCTATGGGTTCTGTGGGTGATTGAGCACCCCCAATATATGTGCTGCCAACAATCATGTCTATGCATTACATTTTTCAGTCATATCAAGCAGTAATTGCAGCACCCCCAATCATTATAAAAAGTTGGCTCTCCTGCAGAAGACTGTATAACAGAAAGAACAAGTCAGAAATATGTGAATCTAGGTCCATTGGCCGAACAGAGGTCAGGGCAGGTCATGGTCTAGGCAAAAGGTCAAAGAAGGCAGCAATTCAGAGAACAGTTACAATCCAGGAAAATGGTCAGTGCAGGTGGCAATCTGGAGAAGAGGCAGCATCTAAGCAAAAGGTCAGGGTAGGTGGCAATCCAGAGAAGGATCGGAGCAAGCAGAACATTTCTAGGGAGCCAAACCCCCACAGACAGATTTGCCATGTACTGCAAGACCCCACCTGGCAGCTCTGTGGTATCTATAGCACCAGTCAGCTGAGGAGAAGCAATCTTGCTGTAGAGTGCCTCTGCGTCCCCTGCTCATGACAACACTAATTTCAAGCACAGTGAGCGTTTTTAATTTTGCCTGCTGTGTACTATGTACACTATAGATGTGTATCACTGGCAATTCACTATAGTTTCCTTCTCGTTTTATTTGTACTGTAGCATACCAAAACCATTAAATAAATTATAAAAAAAGACAATGTGCAAATAAATACCTTTTGAAACAGGTTTTACCCACATTTTACTAAACATTCATCGAAAAATAACTAGCGTGAATTGAAATATATAAAATACATAATCATTTATTACAATATAATTTTATTAACTTTACATATATTTCTGGCACTCTAGCAACAATCCTGCTTACACATCAAGGCTTACTCTTTCAAGTAAGTTTTGTGTTGGGTGTGAGCATTTGATTTGTATAAAACCATGTTTAATATAAGGTGTTTACGCTTTGTAAACTGGTGTGTAATTATGTGGTTATGTTGGCAAGGCGTGATGTACATATTATTGTAATAAATGCTTTCTGTTCCAGTAACAGTTTTTCTTGTTAAAGTGCCAGGAAAGTATAGATTTTTTATGTAAGTTGTGTGTAATGGTGCAAGTACGTTTGTCCATGTGAGTGTACCTGTATCTAATTATTAGAAACTTGACATATCGAGCATATGTAGAAAAGAGATTGCTTATTTATTATCATTCAACCTGCCCATTCATATCGCAATAGAAATGCTTTAAGTACTTGCCGATAAAATTTATCAAGAGTGGACAATCATATTTCTGAATGATTTTTTCAACTGAAATTTTTAATATAATTCCAGTGATATACAATTGCTTTGAATTGTAAGATTTTATCAAATTTGTTAACATTGTGAGAATGACAAGAGAGTCCCATATAGACGAAAGTGCTTAAACACTTTCATTATCGGCCGTCTATTAGATTCACTAAGAGGTATATTTAACAAATTGTGATGGTGCACTAACATGCACTTAACATAGAATCCATGCCCCGATGTGTCCCCCGCATATTTATTAAAGATGCATCGCAGCAGATATCGTGGATATCTGCTGCTTTGCATTCTGCTTCGTTTTGGGGAGTAGTCACCATTCAATAGTATGGTGACTGCTCCCTCTTGCAATCTAACAAGTTCCGAAAAATAGATTTTTTCGGGAACTTGTCTTGATAATGTAGCTGGCGTACATTATCATTAATGAAAAGTTATAGTGCTGTCAGCTCTGCTCCGACGAGCAGAGCTGGACAGCACATGTGTGGAGGGATCACATGATCCCTCTCTGTCATTCACACTCTCTCTCTGCAAATTATAATTGCCGATAGAGAACAGAGATGTTTGTGCGCATGCCCGAGGGTTTCACTCGGCGCATGCGCTCTGGAGTAAGAACAGGACCCCAGTTGACCAAGTATGATTTCTACTTCACAGGAACAGCAGTTTTTCGGAACTGCTGTTCCTGTGTTGCTTTTTTAATAAATATGAGAAATAGTTCAATCCTTATCAATGCGATAAGGATTGAAAACTATTTTTCATATTTTGCGAGTGATGATAAATGTGCCCCTAAGACCGTGGCACATACACCTACCTGTATAGGAACCAAGATCCCGTTACCTATTGCTGGAGGAGGACTTTCACCAAACACTCCGAGCATGCATGTGAGAGATGGAGAAATATCGATCGGGTGGTCCTCTGAAAATATCCCTGCTTCGGGTAAGCAAGTGTTGTAACACGGTTCATACCTCTATGAATATATGTTTACTGTCTACGGAGAGGTTCATCTATTGACTATAGATCCTGTTATATTACACGAGATGATATTATTTATCCTCACTTTGGGAGTGTCAAAATTGTGATATCTAAGCTGATGGACCATTTTCTACTCCGGTCACTCATGCATTATTGCTATATTTATCGTTTGGCTACACGGAGATAAGCCATGTGAGCTTCGTCAAAGCACAATACAGTGACAAACAAACCATTGAACAGGGAGAATCTATTTATTTGGATCCATTTATTATAGGTGCACCTATCAATTGAACTCCTTTAAAGATGTGAATATGTTTGTTTATGTATGCATACCGGTCAATATCCATGTTTTTATAATATATTTGTTTTATTAAATTTCATTTTTAAATCAATCCACATTGCAGCACGTGTATTTGGAGGATCTGAAATTCTACTGCAATCACTTTTTTGAAAGTGCTTAAACGCATACATGTGTGATTGTAAGTCTAAAACTTACCTTCTGGAAGTTAATGCTTTCTCTTTCCAGACCAGCCAATTAGAAGGAATGGGGGAGGGCCTAAAGTTGTCTATATCGGTCCCTGTTTGTCACATGTCCGGCCTCACTCTCTGCACGATATCCCTCCCACCCACTCCCGTTTATGGACCAGCCTGCTCCTGTGCCCAAAGTGTTTTAGCCAAATTCTTTTTCATTGTCACAGAGCATTCACAGTTGGTAGAAAGGCACTGCAATCAGCGGCTGGGTCATACAGCGTTATCGCTGATTGGCTGCAGGGCACTGCCCCCATCGAGGATGCGTCTCTTGATCCTTTATATGGAGGATCCCTTGGCTTGCTATAAGGGCTCGCCATTGGGAGTCAAGAGGAGGTGTAGGCACCTGATGCCATATTTAGCAACGGCCAAGCATTTAAGGATTTGTTCAGTGTTAAGTGGAGTCAGGCCGTTAGCCATCCACGCTTGGTTCAGATACCAGTTGGTTAGCTGTACCGCAGTGCACATTCTCAACCCCAATATAATATTAATAAACTGTGGCCTTCTTTGCCAATTATACAAGTCTCAGGGGTAAATGTATGAAGCTCCGGGTTCTTCAACACCCGCGAGTTCGGCGTCTTCAGCGATTAAATTTAAAGCGGTGCTGCCTTGTAAAGGGAAATTTCCCTTTACAAGGCAGCGCCGCTTTAAATTTAAGCGCCGAAGACGCCGAACTCGCGGGTGTTGAACAACCCGGAGCTTCATACATTTACCCCTCAGTGTCTTTGTTATTAGTTAAGTGGGTTATAACAAGAGAAGGTTTATGGTATAAAGTAAGAAAACATCCAGATTATGCAGTTTAAAAATATATTTCAAATTTTCTTTTAAATGGTATCTGTTTCTATGTCTTTTCTGTGTCTTTCTCTGTCTGGGCACTGTGGTAAAAGTGGTAAAAATGGCAAAATAGCATAAAGTTGGAAAGTATGGATACAAGGGTGGGTAAAGATGGATGATCTTGGGTACTGGTTTGAGGGAATTATAGGAGATTGCCACATGAGGAGGATTGAATTAGGTGGTGGTATGGTAATATTGGTAGTAATGATACAGACACAACTATAAGGCTAGACATGTGACTTGTGGAAGGGTATACTTTGAGGAAAGCTATAATAATCAAATTAGAGTTTTTCAGGGCTGTCAGACCAGTCTTATGGTCAGAATAGGGACACAATAAAATTCAGTATCGAGTAGACTTTTGATCCAGCAGTGGTATTGTGTCACATAGAGGGTCTGATTCAAGGAATATATATTCTGCCGAGTGCTGTATTTTGCATGAAATGCAAAATATCCCAAGTGCCAAGGTTGAGTGCACGCACATTAATCCAATTCAAGCTTTGGGCATCTCTCAGGTACGTGATTTTTAGCCGTATCACTTTCACCAGCTACAGGGCAGGTGTAAGTGCTGATTGATAGTGATGATAGTCATGTATGCATGTCAGAGCATGTGTTTGCAATTAAGTACAATTGTAGAAATGCATTTTATCTACAGTAGGCATTAATAGCATCCTGATAAATGTATTTCATGTTAAAAAAAAGTATGATTGAAAAAAAATATTTTCTTTCCAATGTGTTTTTTTTAAATGTTTAGATTTTAACAGGTGTTAAAGTATTTTTTTTTTTGCTGTGCGTTCTGATATGACTTGATATTGTACATATGCATTGTGCATAAACAGCAATGTGTTGTGTCTGTGTGCATATGGCAAGTGCCATATAGACAGTGCGTACTTATACCTAACTTCAACCGGAAACGTTTCTTGAGATCTGCTTGTGAAAACGAGTATACTTATGTGCAATTCCAAGCAAAGTATATATCGCACCTGGAAAACCTTACTCCTTCTTTTTTAATCATTACTTAATTGGTAATTTATTATATTGACTATACTCCCTCTAAACATCTGAGGAGAGGTGCACCCACACATACAGATCAATAGACTGAAATTTCAGCCTATTGTATGCAATTCCACCTGTTTTACAAAATTGCGTTCACTTTGCGTTCCCTGATCAATCAGACCAGAATGTTGGTCTGATTAAGTCTGTGACACCTGAAGTCAGTGATTATTCATAGCATTAAATCCCACATTGATAGCAGCTGTCACATCTTATCTGTCCATGTGCAATGTGGCTTGAAGCTTGCGAAACTTAATGCACAGTGACACAAACCCTACGCTCCCTGAACTCCGCAGATGTTATTTACACACTGGGAGTGTATTATAAGTAAACAACATCTGCATGAAGATTTTTGGATACCCTGAAGGCCTTCCAGTGACTCCACTGGGATTTGCATGTGTTCAGCATTGAGGAGCCATTTATAGTTTGCGTAGGCAAAAATATATTTATGAAAACTCACTTATATGTAGGCACACCACAATGTAGACTAGTGCGTGAAACCACTTCAAAATAATGGATGCTCCCACTACTCTTCTGCTTGGTACCAAATTCTTTACTTTACTGTATATGTTCTTCTAGCTTTAGTTTTTGTGACTTTAATCTTTTCTGTTTTAGTTCCCATAATAGTGAAAATAACTTTGAGAAATGAGAACCAGTTTCTGTACATGCTTAGTACCTGCAGCAGTGATCTCTGTACTGGCTTCTCCTGCTTTTACATTGGGATCATGGGAGACACTTTAGACACTTTACATTTATCCAGCTCCAACACTCATTATACTGTCCCTACTTTCCTGGGTCTGTCTTACCTGGTTACACTAGCTGCACAGGCGGACAGATACCATTCAGTGTCATCACCATATAAATATCCTTACGCAATGACAGTGGTGAGGACCATGCTTCTGATCCTGGGACTATCTATATATACGCTTTACTTATTGTGGCTATCAATAACCTAGCCTCTTCTAATGTGGCCATTAAGGTTACAAGTGCTGGGACATTTTTCGGTTACCTGGTTACCATTGTAGTTTTGATTGGTTTCAATATCAAACTCTTCATGATAGCTAAGTACCACCTAAAGAGAGAACCCCCTATTTCTCAAAGGGAGGCTAAGTGATCCTTCTTATATTTGATCATAGTTGTGTCGGGATTCTTCCTGGCAACCTGAATTCCCACCATCCTCCAAGTCAGCCTGTGTGACTTTATTGCTCTCCACTGCCACTGCCAAAACATTGAAAAGCTAGGTACTGCAGTACAAAAATTCGTACTGACAATGAATGCTGCTATTACTCCTGTGCTCTATGTGTGCGGCTGTACACCTCTAAGACAGAATTTAGTTGACATTTGTAACCAGTTTGCAGATGTGGGAGGTAAGCACTCCATATTATAACTGGTATGTGTGTTTTTCTGAGTTCTACTCTTATTTTTGTAATTTATTGCCCCAGGTTTACAAAATGCCATCTTACAATACCATACAATTAGGCTGTTAAGATCTGTAAAGGTGTATTTATTAAAAACCCAAATTCCCCATGATGACCTTGTGGCTTTTCACATTGCTGTAGTTCTCTAGCTTTTATTTAAACATAGCATAAAATTGTCAGTTAGTGAAATGAAAATATTTTATTTTAGGTGGCTCGAACTTCCCACTTAAAACAATCGACTTTGCAAGAATTTTGCAAGAATTAAGATTTTTTTTTTTCCCCCAGTAAAGTGAATTTTTTGCTTTTAATAGACTTGAAAGTGAAAATAATGAATACTCAATGTTAGGAACCCCTCCAGCCGGCACAACACAACCCGGAATCTACTCTGCCATTCAGGTGTTCACTGGAGCCCCTGATGGTGGGGACAGACTGGGCCGCAGACTGACAGAGGGTCGTGAAGTGCGTACCAGCTGGGGAGAACCCAGGCAAGAGGAGTCAGGTCCACGCAGAGGTCAAGGGCCGGCAGCAGACAAGAGTATCGATGAACAAGCTGAGGTCAGGGGTCACAGGCAAATAGCAGAACGGGTAAACAGGCCAGAGATCAGGGTCACAGGAAACACGAGCAAGGTCCAAATCAAAGCCAAGGGTCATACACGGGGAGTCAAATAGAGATATCAGGATACAGGACAGGAACTAGCAGGTTAGCAGACTGGAACACAGGAGCTATAACCGGCAATGAGGCAGCAGACCTCATTGCCTTAAATACCCAGCTGAACCAATCACAGATTGAACACACTCCTGCAGGTTAATAAAGCAGTCACTAACAGAGCCAATGAGGGCTTGCCCCTGGCCTGCACAGTTGCAGGCTAATGCCTGTAATTGCCTCCTATAATCTGCCCATATTAATTAGCCCACAGGCTGTAGAACGCTGCGCCCGGCCTCCTCCTATTGCCGGGACGCAGCTCTGAAGTGTCTACTGGTTGCCCCGGCAACGGCCGGGTTATGGCCGGAAATGACGTCCCGGTCGTCATGGCGACGGCCGGGACGCGGGTGAGTGAGTCGCGGCGGCTGGGCACCGCCGTGGCTCGTAACAGTACCCCCCCTTGAGGAGGGGTCGACATCCTGGTTTGCTAGGGAATTTTTTGAAGAACTCCTTCAGTTTCTTTGGGGCATGGAGTTGTCTCCGCGGAACCCAAGATCTCTCTTCCAATCCGCGATTCCTCCATTGTATGAGGAAATGCACCTGTCCTTGAACTTTTTTAGAATCAAGGACCTTTTGAATCACAAATTTTTGTGGTCCACTGGAACCTCTCCCAGGCACACTTGAAGACTGGGTTTGACCAGGAAATAGTACCGGTTTCAACAGAGAACAATGAAATGTGTTGGGAATTCTCAACGAGGCCGGAATTTTTAACCTAAATGCGACGGGGTTCACCTGTTTGATGATAGGAAACGGCCCGATGAACTTAGGGCCCAACTTCTTGCAAGGCTGTCTGAGCCTGATATTTTTTGTAGACAGCCACACCTTCTGGCCAACCTTAAGGGAGCAGGTGGTACGATGTCAGTCCGAATTTTTTTTTGCCACAAGTGAGGCTTGTCTCAATGATGAGTGAACTTTCTTCCAGATAACTCTGAGATCTCTTGCAGTGGAGCGGATCTCCTGGATACCAACGGACTGGAGTGAATACAGGGAGTTAGATCTGGGGTGAAAACCATAATTGCAGAAGAACGGAGAGATTTTTGTAGCTGAGTGACAGGAATTATTACAGGCGAATTCCGCCCAGGGTAACAGGGAAGACCAATTATCGTGGAACTCCGATGTGTAGCATCGCAAAAAATTTTCTAGGGACTGGTTAACCCTTTCAGTTTGCCCATTTGACTGAGGGTGGTAGGCGGATGATAAACTGACCTTGATTCCGAGAAGGGTACAGAAGGATCTCCAGAATTGTGCTATAAACTGAGAACCCCGATCAGAGACGATGTCAGTAGGGAGTCCATGGAGCCTGAAAATATGTTGAATGAATAAGAGAGCCAAATCCCGAGCAGAAGGTAGTTTGGTTAACGGAATGAAGTGTGACATTTTGCTGAACCGGTCTACCACGACCCAAATCGTGTTGTGTCCTGCAGAAGGTGGTAGATCCACTACAAAGTCCATAGACAGATGAGTCCATGGTTTCGCAGGAGGGGCCAAAGGAACTAATTGGCCTACTGGACGGATCCTAGGCACTTTGTTTCTAGCACAAATCTCACATGAGAGGACATGCCTCTTGACGTCGGCAGACATGGATGGCCACCAGACCGTGCGGGAAAGGATTTCTAGCGTCTTGTAAATTCCAGGGTGCCCAGCAGCCCTACTGCAATGTGCTTCCACAAGAACCGCCTTTCTTAAGTGGACTGGAACAAAAAGTCGTTGCTCCGGAGTAGCATCTGGGGCTAATTTCTGGAATCTCTGCAGTGTGACATTCAGATCTTGGGTTAACCCAGCATGGATTATGGAAGGAGGAATAATAGACTCTGGGTTAGTAACTGGAACATGGTGTGCCATGAAACTCCTGGACAGGGCATCTGCCCGGATATTCTTGGAACCTGGTCTGTAGGTGATCAGGAAATTGAACCGGGTAAAAAATAATCCCCAGCGGGCCTGTCTAGGGTTTAAACGCTTGGCTGACTGTATATATTGCAAGTTCTTGTGGTCGGTAATGACAGAGATCTGATGGGAAGCACCCTCCAACCAATGCCGCCACTCCTCGAAGGCCCACTTGATTGCCAATAGTTCTCTATTACCGACGTCGTAGTTGGCTTCTGCTGAAGAGAACTGACGGGAGAAATAGGCACATGGGTGTAGACGATTAGTATGAGGATCCTTCTGTGATAGAATGGCGCCGGCCCCGACGTCCGAGGCATCGACCTCTAGAACAATTGCTTTAGCTGGATCTGGATGTTTAAGGACCTCAGCTGAGATAAAGGCCTTTTTCAGACTTTTGAATGAGGCTACTGCTTGAGACGACCAATTAGTTGGGTCCATTCCTTTACGGGTCAAAGCCACAATGGGAGCCACAATGTCAGCGAAGTTGTGAATGAACCTTCGATAATAATTGGAGAAGCCCAGAAACCTCTGTACCGCCTTTAGATTGTTGGGTTGTACCCAATCCACAATAGCCTGGACCTTTGTTGAATCCATAGAAAATCCCTCAGAAGAGATTACGTAACCTAAAAAGGATACCTTCTGCACCTCAAACTCACACTTTTCCAGCTTGGCGTAGAGATGGTTTTCCCGCAATTTTTGTAAGACTTGTTTGACGTGAGTCTGATGTGCGAGTAAAGATTTGGAATAGATGAGGATATCATCTAAATAGACGACCACAAAACCACCCAGGAAGTCTCGGAGGACCTCGTTGATCAAGTCCTGGAACACTGCAGGCGCATTGCTGAGGCCAAACGGCATGACCAGATACTCGTAGTGGCCAAAGTGCGTATTGAACGCCATCTTCCACTCATCTCCTTCTTTGATACGGATAAGATTATATGCTCCGCGAAGGTCGATTTTAGTGAAGACAGTAGCCCCTCTTAGCTGATCAAACAATACCGAGATGAGCAGAAGGGGATAGGTGTTCTTGACTGTGATATGATTCAATCCCCGGTAGTCAATACAAGGTCTTAACCCTCCGTCCTTTTTTGATACAAAGAAGCATCCTGCTCCTACGGGAGACTTAGATGGCCTGATGAAGCCTCTCTCCAGGTTTTCGTCGATATACTCCTGCATGGATTTTGTTTCTGGAGCAGAAAGGGAATACAAACGCCCCTTAGGTAACTTGGAACCAGGAATAAGTTCGATGGCACAGTCAAAGTCACGATGTGGCGGTAAGGTATCAGCAGCCTTCTTGGAGAACACGTCCCAGAATTCATGATACTGTGAGGGAAGCCGCTCCGGAATAGGCTGAATCATACGCAGAGACAGTGACAAACAAGACTGTGTACAATAAGTACTCCACTTGACAATCTCTCCTTTTACCCAGTCTATGACAGGGTTATGTCAGGAAAGCCATGGGTGGCCCAAGATCATAGGAACCGACGAACAATCGATCAGGAAGAAGGTGATTGACTCAGAATGGAGAGCTCCGATCTTCAACTGTAGTGGCGGGGTCTCCCAGGAAATCTTGCCACCAGGCAACGGACCTCCGTCTAAGCCACAGACAGTAATGGCAGAGTTGAGTTTTACCATCGGAATTCCGCCAGAGCGGGCAAACCCGATATCAAGGAAGTTGCCTGCAGCTCAGCTATCAATGAAGGCCGACAGGTCCACAGAGCGAGCCCGGAAGGTGAGCTGTGCAGGGATTAATACAGCATTTTTCGGGGAGATAATTTGCAGACCTAGGTGAACTTTCCCCTCATTCCCTAGGCATGGTCTTTTCCCGACTTATTTGGGCAAGAACGGGAGAAGTTGCCTTTTATGCCACAGTAGAGACATAGACCTTGCGAACGTCTCCTGTCTCTCTCTTCAGAAGAGAGACGATATGCTCCTAATTGCATAGGCTCACCATCCTGGGAAACAGGAACGAAGGCGGATGGAGGTGATGATGTTTCCTTTTCAGTTTTCCGCTCCTTATATCTCCTGTCAATTTTAATGGAGAGGTGCATCAGATCCTCCAGAGAACTAGGAGACGGGTATTGCACCAAAGAATCTTTAATCTGTTCAGATAGGCCGAGACGGAACTGACTTCGTAAGGCAGGGTCGTTCCATCCACTATCAGGTGACCGTCTACGGAATTCAGCGCAGTATTCTTTTGCCGACCGTCGGCCTTGTTTCAAGGACCGTAGATGAGCCTCCGCGGAGGCCACTCGATCCGGGTCATCATACAGTAGACCCAGTGCCTCGAAGAAGGAGTCTACGGACTGCATGGCCGGACTGGTCTGCGGCAAAGAAAACGCCCAGGACTGGGGGTCACCCTGTAGAAGGGAAATAATAATCCCAACTCTTTGCTGCTCTGAACCGGAGGAGCGGGGTCTCATCCGAAAATAGAGCTTGCAGCTCTCCCTGAAGTTCCGAAACAGGGTTCTATTTCCGGAGAACCGATCTGGTAAGTTCATTTTGGGTTCACAGATGGGACCTGGAGTCGGTTGTGAAGCTTTTGTGGCTTCTTCTTGAACAGACATATGCTCAGCCAATCCCTGCATCATCTGATACAAGGACTCAACGTGGCCTGCTAGGGTTTGTGCCGGAGATGGTGTGGATCCACTTGTATCCATTCTAACCTTGTCTCCATGAGTGGGCCGGTTATAATGTTAGGAACCCCTCCAGCCGGCACAACACAACCCGGAATCTACTCTGCCAGTCAGGTGTTCACTGGAGCCCCTGATGGTGGGGACAGACTGGGCCGCAGACTGACAGAGGGTCGTGAAGTGCGTACCAGCTGGGGAGAACCCAGGCAAGAGGAGTCAGGTCCACGCAGAGGTCAAGGGCCGGCAGCAGACAAGAGTATCGATGAACAAGCTGAGGTCAGGAGTCACAGGCAAATGGCAGAACGGGTAAACAGGCCAGAGATCAGGGTCACAGGAAACACGAGCAAGGTCCAAATCAAAGCCAAGGGTCATACACGGGGAGTCAAATAGAGATATCAGGATACAGGACAGGAACTAGCAGGTTAGCAGACTGGAACACAGGAGCTATAACCGGCAATGAGGCAGCAGACCTCATTGCCTTAAATACCCAGCTGAACCAATCACAGATTGAACACACTCCTGCAGGTTAATAAAGCAGTCACTAACAGAGCCAATGAGGGCTTGCCCCTGGCCTGCACAGTTGCAGGCTAGTGCCTGTAATTGCCTCCTATAATCTGCCCATATTAATTAGCCCACAGGCTGTAGAACGCTGCGCCCGGCCTCCTCCTATTGCCGGGACGCAGCTCTGAAGCGTCTACTGGTTGCCCCGGCAACGGCCGGGTTATGGCCGGAAATGACGTCCCGGTCGTCATGGCGACGGCCGGGACGCGGGTGAGTGAGTCGCGGCGGCTGGGCACCGCCGTGGCTCGTAACACTCAAACTGGAATGAAACTGGACATGTTCAACTCTTTAATAAATAGCTAGCTACCAAAAACAACATCTTAAATAATTTTAAATATACATTTTTAACTTTATTTATACTCTCTTTGATAAATAGGCCCTGTGGATTAAATCAAATCAGATCAGATATAAAAAATATGTTAGCTTAAATAGCTATAATTGGTACAAAGAGTAACTTATACACAAAGGAAACATGTTACATTCAAAGTAACATGATCTGTTTTTTAATTGAAAAATATATATAATAAGTGATATTGGTTCTTTGAGCAGCAGTAGAACACAATTTCATTTATAGATATGCTTGCATTAATTGACACAAATGGTCATACTGAGCTTAAGGGCAAAGGCAATATATTTTACATGCACAGTAAAAACAATAGCACTCCAGTCAAACACTTAGAGGGGGGGTTGCAGTGTGCCGAACCCCCCTCTCCCAGTCCAGAAATAGGGTGTTTGGAGACCTCACACTTTTCATCCACACATACCTGTGGATATAACAGACAGTTCCTTAGTCTTCAGCCAGCATTGTCATTATCAGTAGACTGGGCATTTGACCACAGGACAAGGACTCAAAATTTTCTATGCCAGTGTGTAAAGTCAACATAAAAAAGTTACATTGACTGGATAATAAGTTGCAAATTTTCAATCCAAGGAAACAGAATAAAATGCCTCTTTTTTTTTTTTTTTACAGTTGAATGAATACAAATATAAATAATAAAATAAAAATAATGACAATGGTGGCAATATCAGTGTTCATGTCAATAAAGTGATAACACAAGATGAGGCCTTTCAGGGTACACAAATAAAATATATATAATTTTGTTTGCCGAATGTTTTCACAGTCATGTCTAAATATGAAGTCTTCTCAATGTATGTATTAGTAATTTGATTCCCTAATATTTTAATTGGTATTTATTGTAGCAAATGACAGTAATAAGTACTATAGATATGAGCAGAATGGTGGGTCCCGCAGTACCCTAACCTGTTTTTATTAAAAAAAAAATTCACTGTGTGGTGGAGCTAGCAACACTGGATGCAAGGGGCAAGAGGTAGAGCTAATGAGGCCAGCATTGGCCCTACGAGAGACGCAAGGGCTTGCAACATGCACACCATGGAACTATCTGTGCTGTGAATGGTAGTTCAACAACTTGTTGCTGCTGAACTACCGATCACAGCAGAGCCACCTTTCAAGATAAAACGCATAGTGGCAAAGTAAAAGGGGAAGCCGCAGCATTAGTTAGTAACTAAACTGCTGCCGTTTATGCTACTTTATTTTGTTAAAACTGTTTTAATTATGCTATACATGTTCTATGTATTTGTTTTACATGAACAATAAAAGCTTTAAGCAGTTACACGGTCTTTCTGTAGTCCTTTACTTAGAGCTGCTCCCAGTGATGTAGTCCATACTTACCAACTTTTTTAAGTTGGTGTCCAGGAGACTCTCTATAGCAGGTGGGCGTGCGGGGGGCGGGGCTCCGAAATTGCGTCATTTTGCCCCCACCCCCGCGATGTAATGACGCAAATCGCGTCATTTGACAGCGGGGGGCGGGGCTAAATGCCGCGATTCACCGGGAATCGCAGCATTTGGGATCTAATTCTGCCCACTTCACTAGGAAGTGAGGAACTTCCTAGTGAAGTGGGCAGAATTCGGGAGATTGCCACACTCGCCCGGGAGTCCGGGAGACTCTCGCAAAATGCGGGAGTCTCCCGGACATTCCGGGAGAGTTGGCAAGTATGATGTAGTCTATATGTGATGAACAGGGTTCTTATGTGTCTCATTATTCCCAGGACATTCAGGAATTTTGCCACTGGAAATCTGTAACTCAGTTTAACTTTTAAAGGATCCAGGTTCTTGAATTATCAGAACTAGTAGGAATACAGTTTTAGACTAATTTTACTGATTTGGCACGGAAAAAGGAGAAGGGGTGACTGATTACAGAGCAAATTTCATGTCTTATAGGTGTCCTGGTTTTCCATTTTAACATTATGGGACCCTTAGCGATGAAATAAACACAAAGCAACATTCAATATATAGTATGCATGAAATGTAAAATTTGGTCATGACAAAATTATTTAGACTCATGGGGAAAGAATTATTAAAAACATGTCAGGTGGCATCTCCACATTGACACTTGGTACAGGAGACGGTCGTCTGTGCTCTGCCGACAGCCGCGCCACGTTGCCTAGCAACAGGACGCTCTGCACTCACCTATCGGCGATCAGCGACTCTGACTGCTGAGATCCTTTTACCCAATCAGGGTGCTTCTTGTTCCTTAAATAGAAGCCTCTGGCACCACTAGGGTGCCAGAGCATTGGTTCACTACCTTGCTTCAGCACTTATCTGTGTTCCTGTATCCTGTATACCTCGGTTCATACTCAGCTTGGTTTCTCCTACTATTCTTCTGGTTTTGACTCCTAGCTTGTCCTGACAATTCTCTGGACCCTCCCTGTGTACTGTTCTGCTCGGCTGGTTCTGACCCAGATTGTTTGACTACGCCTGACTACTCCCGTCACTACGCCATTCACTATCGACCTGCGACCTGCGTATCCCTTACAGCAAAGCCCAAACTCCCTTTCGGGCCTACGTTAGACTCCGCACCTCCCTGTTCAGTTGTGCTAGTACCGGCTAGTGGCCACCTCTGCAAATTCCGTGACAGTATACTCTGGCCAAAAAAATGAGTGGTCAGGACGTACCCTCAGCTTGAGATACTATGCTCCATTTAGCCCACAGGGTGGATCAGCAAGAGACCAACCAGGCTCAGAGCCTACAGTGTCTCCAGGGGGTTGTATTTCATTTAGACACCCTTAAGGGGTCTCTTCCTGTAAGGCAAGCAGCATTATCGGTAACTGTATATACTGTTGCTACTACTTCCACAGTCAGCACCCCAAGCCCCAGAGGTTTACATATTCTACTACCAGAGAAATACGATGGAGACTCCAAGAGGTGCTGTGGATTCCTTAACCAGAGTGCCATTCAGTTTGAGCTTGCTTCTGAGAATTTCACCTCCGAGAGGACCAAGGTAGTATACGTTATTTCTCTCTTTTCTGGTCAAGCCTTGGTTTGGGCTTCTCCTCTCTGGGATCAAGATGACCCCATGCTCCAGAATTCTTCTGCCTTCACTGGGAACTTTTGAAGTCTTCGATGAGCCGAGCCGCCTTTCCTCAGCTGCCTCCAGTAAACTAGCCCTTTATCAAGGTTAAGATATAGCTGGGCAATATGCTGTACAATTTGGAACCTTAGCCTCAGAACTTTGCTGGAATAGTGAGGCACTAATAGTCACCTTCTAGCAGGGGCTTAATGACCTAATCAAGGATGACTTGGCCTCCCAGGAGCTTTTGTCCAGCCTTGACGAGCTAATTTCTCTGTGTATCAAGGTGGATATCTGCCACAGGGAGTGTAATCAAGTACGCGTTCGGTCTCAACGTCCTTTTCCTTGCTTGCACCCCAGTTCCAGTCACCAATAATCACCTCGGAGGAAC
Source organism: Mixophyes fleayi (assembly GCF_038048845.1). Taxonomy (NCBI): domain Eukaryota; kingdom Metazoa; phylum Chordata; class Amphibia; order Anura; family Limnodynastidae; genus Mixophyes; species Mixophyes fleayi. The sequence goes on along the minus strand of NC_134402.1, from coordinate 339,882,217 downwards.
CGATGCAAATAGGCAATTCTTGCCTGTCTCCAGAGGAGCGTGACAGATGCATCAAGAACCGGATGTGCCTCTTTTGCGGGGAACCAGGTCATCTCCTTTCCTCGTGTTCCAAGAGACCGGGAAACACCCCATCCTAGGTGATGTTGGGGGGGATCGTCTTAGGATCCAAGTCCTACTCTCTGAGAGATTACGAATTCCTTATGCCAGTGACTCTTTTCTCTTCGTATGCCCCCCAGCAGATGAAAGCCTTTGTGGATTCTGGATCCGCTGGGAACTTAATTTACATTGAGTTGGCCTCTAAATTCCATCTCTACTTGCTTTATTTGCCCCAGCCTCTGGCCCTGACCGCAATAGATGGTAATCGTGTTGCCAACAGTTCCATTGACCGCATTACCAGTCCCTTATGTCTGTTGGTAGGAGCGCTCCACTCAGAAAAGATAAGCTTCCACAGTATGATAATCCTCTTATTTTGTGCCTACCCTGGCTCAAGGCTCATTCACCACAGTCCAATTGGCACCGAGCACAAGTCATTTCCTTGGGCCTTACCTGCAAGCAACATTGTTTGGCTTCGGTACAACCCTCTAGGACCTCGATTTCTTGTCTTGCCTCCTCTCCTCAGCCGGTTCTTCAGGAAACTTATACCGAATTTCTAGATGTATTTAGCATAAACCCTGGGACTGCCCCATAGACCTTATACCTGGCAAGAATATCCCTAGGGGCAGGGTGTTTCCTTTATCTCTCCCACAAACACAGGCCATGTCTGATTACAACCCTGAAAATATTGAACAGGGATTTATCTGCAAATCTATCTCCCCCGCAGGATTAGGGTTCTTTTTTGTAAAAAAGAAAGATGACACACTTAGACCCTGTATTAATTACTTTGCAATGCCCCAGCGTTTTTCCCTGAATTTATTAATGAAATCTTCAGAGACCTTCTGTACCAGTCTGTTGTTGTCTATCTCGATGATATTCTGTTTTTGTTTCAGGACCTTGCCTCGCATTGGGAACATGTCAAGGTACCTTCAACCTTCGGGGCTCAAAGCCACTCAATGATTCATTGGTTTCTGCAATTACTACCGTCAGTTTATTAAAGGCCATGTCTGATTACAACCCTGAAAATATTGAACAGGGATTTATCTGCAAATCTATCTCCCCCGCAGGATTAGGGTTCTTTTTTGTAAAAAAGAAAGATGACACACTTAGACCCTGTATTAATTACAGCAGGTTGAACGCTATAACTGTCAAAAACCGCTATCCGCTTCCTCTCAAATCTGAATTTTTGGACTGGATCCCTGGAGCCAAGATCTTCACTAAACTAGACCTCACAGGAGCTTATAACCTGATTTGTATTGGTCAAGGTGGTGAATAGAAGACCGTTTTTAATACCACAGTGTTATGTTCTGTGGGACAGGAACCTGTGCTAATCCCAGTTAATGCTGGCAGACCAGGGGCGCAGAGTCTAACGAGTTCCCCGCTATTCACCAAGAACCACCGGAAAGCGGGATGGAATTAGCTGCCGAGAACTTGCAGGTCTCAGGATGTAACACAAAGCCCAGAAGGTGTAAGGTGTAACCAGGAGATATAGCAGCGACCGAAGCCAGGAACAATGAGTGTATCACAGGGTGGTCAGGCACAGAATGGTCAGACAGGCTAGGTTCGGTATACAGGATATTCAGCAATGCATAGTAAGACAAGCCTAGTTCGGTACACAGAAGATCCAGGCATGCTTGGTTAGAAAGGCAGAGGGACGGTATACCGGAAATCAGCAGAGGACACTCAGAGGGAGCAAAGAGAACAACCAAGAGGGCAGCAAAGCAGAGAGTCAGATGCTCAGCAACACCGTTGCACTGACACAGGCTGAGTGTTATTGCAGTGTCTAAATAGAGAAGGCAATTCAAAACACCCGCCCCGACAGACTGGTCATGTCACCTGCTACCCAGAAGTGTCGGGATCTGCATGAACGGGGCAGTGCTGGAGCAAGAAACAGGTTAGTTTGCTACACAGAGACAGACAGTACAAGTACCTTGTGATGCCGTACAGACTTTGCAATGCCCCAGCGTTTTTCCCTGAATTTATTAATGAAATCTTCAGAGACCTTCTGTACCAGTCTGTTGTTGTCTATCTCGATGATATTCTGTTTTTGTTTCAGGACCTTGCCTCGCATTGGGAACATGTCAAGGTACCTTCAACCTTCGGGGCTCAAAGCCACTCAATGATTCATTGGTTTCTGCAATTACTACCGTCAGTTTATTAAAGATATATCTTCCTTAATTGCGCCGATTACTTCTCTTACTCGTAAAGGTGGACAAGTTAAGAACTGGCCCTGAGAAGCAGTTCTGGCCTTTAAGGCTTTAGAAGAGGCTATTGTGACAGCTCCCATCCTAAGACAACCTACCCAGCACCTAACATTTTATCGCGAAGTGGATGCTTCCTCTGTTGGTATGGGAGCAGTTCTTTCTCAGAAAAGTTCCGTTGGCACTTTCACTCCGTGTGGTTTTCTCTTCAGGAAGTTTTCACCTTGTGAGGATAACTATAGTATCAGGGACAAGGAACTTCTGGCCATCAAAGTAGCCTTAGAGCAATGGCGGTAGCTTCTGGTGGGGGCTCTTCATCCTATTACTGTATTCACGGATCATAAGAATCTCACCTATCTAGAGTCAGCCCAATGTTTATATCCCAGGCAGGCCCGGCACCATTAGGGTGCCAGAGTATTGGTTCACTGCCTTCTCAAGCATCTCCTGTTACCTTTGTTCTTGCATACTTCAGTTCTGCATATTCTCTCCTACTCTCCTGTGTTACGATTTGGTACCTTGTTGTCCAGCTGGTTCGATTATTGGCTTGACCTGACTACTTTCTGGATCCTCCCTGTGTACTGCTCTGCTTGGCTGGCTCTGACCTGGACCGTCTGACTACACCTGTCTACCACTGTTGCTACACCGGTGACTGTCTTGTAGTACCGCAACCTGCGTACCCTTTGCAGTTAAGCCCAAACTCCCTTGCGGGGGTCCCTGGTGAATACCGGTGGTACTTTAGACTCCGCACCTCCCTGTTCAGTTGCGCTATACCGGTTAGCGGCTATCCCTGCTAAATTCCGTGACACCGGCATTGAGCACAGCGCAATGTCCGCGTGCCACATCGTCGCCAATTGAATCTCCCCCATATTGTTTCTTAATGAATAAATTAATTTGGAGTTGAACATTTTATGTAATTTTCTCTTATCATTATTTAGTTTGTTTACGAGTATTTAAGCACCTTAATTTTTATTGTGTATTTGTCCTTGTATGGGGTTTTCAGCACGGGGCTGGGTACCCCTAGGGTAGGGAATCCCATGCTGCGGGTTCCCCTGCTATAGTGCCACAAGCCCCAGTTGGCTAAGCCTTGTGCCGGTTGTAGAAAAAACGGGAGGAACCAACGCTTTTTGTACCCCTGATTTTGCTACTACCAGCACTAGGCTGGCAGCACTAGGGTTACTTTGATAAGGGAGGTCAGGGGAACACTCTTTTTTTTTTTAAAAAAAAAAATTAAAAATCTTTTAACCCTTTTGTGTGCCGGTGGGTCTGGCGGCTGTATTGCTGACAGCACACGTTTCATTTTTTTCGGGGGAATGGGTAGGGGTAGTGGGGACCTTTTTTTATAATTGTTGTTTGTTTGTTTTTTATTTTTTTAACAGCTGTTTTGTTCTGGAGGCTGTATAGCCACCGGACCCGCCGGCATTGCTTGGTTAATGTTGGCATTGTGACTGTCGACATTACTATTGACAATCACACTGTATTTAGCCTGTCAACATTTACGTGTCAACAGGATAAGTGTTGAGATATTCACCGCAGGTAATTTGTACCCAACCCCTTCTCTAGGCATAATGTTCCATGGTCAGAAGGAAAGAAAACAGCACTCAATGGACTTGTAAAGAGCAATATCCATTTATTTTTCAAGGACAGAAATATTTAGAAACACATAACAACTCTTGGTGGTTCCTACAGCACTTTGGAAAGAGTATGCCCCTTCTAAACAAGCCATATTCGGATGAATCAGAAGAAATTTTACAAGCATACAAGAGAAATGGGCATCAGATGGAAGAGATTCTGAGACCCCACTCAACATGGACAGTCGTAACATTTTTGGCAACAAAGGCCTAGGCTTCAGTGGCATATCTTTGCAAAGCAGCTGGATGGACATCTATCCATACCTTCTCTAGCCATTATCATCTGGAGATCTTATCCTCAATTGACTCTCAGTTTGGGGGACATATGTGGCTCATCTGTTCATTGTAGCCCTCCCTACTGACTTGCTTGGGTACATCCCAGTGTAATGGCTGCCGTGGCAGATTGAGGAGGAAAAATACGAATTATGCCTACCGTTAATTCCTTTTCATCAAAATACTCCATGGCAATCTGGTTTCCCACCCATGTTTGTTATGTTTATGTTTTTCAGAGATAGCTTGGAAGTCTCTCAAAGAAGTTAGGTGTTCCCTGGGTAGCCAGCCCAGTCCTTGGCTTACAATATTAGTTGGTGCGTCACCAAGGTCACAACTGAAAGTAAACCCATACACTACAGAAAAAATAAAACACTAACTGACCTACCTATTATTACAGACAGGAGGAATACATAGAGAGAAAGAAGGAAGTTCCATATTGTCATAAAACTTACCTGCTGCACACTCCTGTGCTGCTGATTTCACTGCCTCTGTGTACAGGTCAACACTTCATGGTTCGGGTGGTCACATGTTTGTGGCTGGGAGGCGACATATTCAAAGTATATAAACCTCACCTTAGCACTGCAGCTTTGTCAGAGCAACAATTACCACTTTGTGTCTGGCTCTCCCAGTGTACCTTTGTGCAGCATTTTGGTGTTTCCCTGTGTATGATCTTTTGGCTTGTTAGACCTCTGCTTCTGGACATCCACTCTGCTACCTGTGCTCCTGTGTATTCAACCCGGGTATCAATACCGACCACGCTGCTGTCTGTGCTCCAGTGTATCTGACCTGGCTATCCATACTGACCACTCTGCGGTCTGTGCTTCTGACCCGGCGACTCCCCTGTGTGTGGTGTTCCTTCAGAATATCCCACCCCGTGTTCCACTGATTACAGTTTAGGATTCTTCTGTGTGTGCTGTACCATTTCAGCTAACTAATCCTGCTTTGTCTTGCTGTACTACTCTAATACTTCAGAGTCTGCTCTCCCGGGTCCATCCTTGTTCTCCTACCAATTGTCTGTCACTTATCATGTCAGTGGGCTCACCTAAGGGCCGCAACCTGTGGACCTCCGGCAGCAAAATCCATCCCTCAACGGTTCTTGATGAAGACCGAGGGGTTCGTTAGACTCCGCGCCTTGGGAAGGCCAGCGGATACAAAGAACAATACCAGAAATGTATTGCCCAATTTTAATTAATCTTCTATGTTATTCTGCAGACTTAGTCCACAGATCCCTGAAGGTGATACCCTTCTTAAAGCAAACATTTCGCCCTAGGCTACTCCATAACTGGAGAGTGGCAATTACATCCTGAATTCACTGCTTTGATTCTTGCAGGCCTTCAATGCTCTTTTGATGGTCTTCACAAATGTGCTACAGCTGACATGGACATGTCCAACCTGCATCAGCAGTCGGTGCTGGAGTACACCATAGAATCCAAATAAAACTTCTCAGCAAAGATCAGCAGGTTTCCTAAAACTGCTGCTGATAGCCCATGGAGATCAGTTGATATGGACTTCTATTACCGGAGTCTATTTCTGGAGTTCCTCAATATGAAGACCATGACACCAATATGATATTAGTTGAATGTTTTCAATGAGATGGCCCACTTTATACCATTAAAGGGTGTTCCACTGTCCAATCATCTCCAGTAGCTTTTCCCAATTTACCTCAAAGTTCTAAAGGGCATTTTTCCACAGCCTATTATCCTCAGACGAATGGGCAGATCAAGCAAGTGGATCAAATTCTTAAACAATACATAAGAGCCTATAATGACTAGGTAAAACAGCTGGAGCCATCTGTTGCCAACTGCTGAGTTTGCCTACAAAAATATATATATATCAAGGCTGATTCTTCACAACAAAATATTTCACCATTGTATTGTTATGGCTCACGCCCCAGATATCAACTCTTAGAACCGGTTCAGAGGTCTTCGCCTATAGCAGCCGCCTTTCCCGTAGAGCTGAACTTGATCACAGGTACTCGGATGCCCCCAGGTCTTGTGCTCTAGTAGTAGGAGCTGATAACCTGAGATCATAGCGCAGGTGATTACAAAGAGGAGGAACTTCTGGAGAAAGGTAGTATAGAGTCTCGCAGCACTACAAGGCCCAGGCTTGATGGACTGAACACACGGGAGATCTGTGTCTGAATCCAGGCAAAGGAACTGGGTAACTGATGAAATAACAGTGTCAAGTATCCAGGCAAAGGTTTTGGGGTCACAGGCAATTCAGCAATGTCAAAATCCAGGCCAGGGGTCAGCAACAGTGATACAGAAAACAGCAGGAATGCAACAGCAGGAAAAGTATGCTTGGGAACAGGGACTATAACCGGCAGTGAGGCCCAGTCCTCACTGCCTTAAATACTTTGATGGACAAATCAGAAAGGAGGAGGACAGAGCTGACAATCAGCCTCAGGAGGCTGCTAATTAATTCCTAGCTTAGAACTAGCATAGGTCATATCACAAACCAGGAACATGTATGAAAATATAAATGACAGATTAGAATCATGCGAGAGCTCCCCCTGGAGTTGGAGGACGTTCCTACACCCTCCTACTCTATGCCACAAAGATAACAGTGCATTGTAACTAATGCACGTGCTCGGCTGCTACCTCACGCCAGGATGCAGCGTACCGCCGCGGCTCGTGACATGTATCTGCCCTTCAGCCATGAAGATACTTGTAATATCCTTTTCTCACTCTTCTGATTAAGAATAAGAATAGTCCCTGCTTGATCTCTGCTCTCTATGCTACCAATCCTGGCAAACCAGGGACTTCTGGAAGTCGCATTATTGAGTAGGGGGGTACTTTCAGTTCCTTTACCTGTAATGATTCTCAGATCTATTCCTCCCACTCATACTCCAGGGACTTATGCAATTAAATTCTGTCTGTATATTTCCTAAGCAAAGAAGTGGTTTCGCAGAGGACCACATCAGTACTCAGCCCAAATGAAGACATCTTGCCAGATTATTGAATTTTATGCCAATACTACAGCGTCCTTTCTTGTTCCTGACCATCTTCCTGGTTTTGAACTTGACCTCTTTACCTGTCCTCATTCCTGATCTTGTTCTGTGGTCCATGTTTTTAAATCTCTAGTATGACCATTTGCCTTTATTATCTGACCTTTCCCCTGACCACACTTGTACTCAAATTCTGACTAGTGCTTCCTTACAATTGCTAGCCAGACAGCTAACACTGGGTCACAATCTATTCTCCATATTCTTCAATAAGATTTTGACTAGCTCACGTTTCATGTCTCCATCTTCCACTGCCTCTCATTCCAACCATATCACCATTGGTAGCAACACAGAAATACCACTTGCAAATAGCTGCTTTAATATTGATGGCTCACTATGCTTCTGCCTTACAGTAGCCACACATACTGCCCACCAACAACTATAATTGTTATTCTACTACCTAAAGTACCAATTACTCTCCACACACTGGATTTGTCTCTCTCACTGTCTCCCATCACTCACATCCTCTAGAATGTAAGCTCTCATGTGCAGGGTCCTCTCTACTCTATGTCTCATGTCTATCCATCTCATATGACCCTGATGTTGTGTCTTAAGTTGAATCTACTGCTGTTTGTTCAGTCACACACATGGCATTCTTACCTGAATCCATGTACATATTAATATGCTTAATTGTATTCATGCATCTGTTATCGTGTTAATTATATTCATGTGTGTCATATCTGTAAGATGATTGCTGGCACTACGGAATCTGTGGTGCCCTATACATAAATGATGATAATGATATTTAATTAATATCCACCACATTTATTAAATTATTTCACTCCAATGAGCCCTGACATTATATTAGCATTCACATTTAATAAACGGGCATATATCCCCTCCAACCAGCCCCAATATGAAGGTAATAGCATTTACAATTAATAAATAGGCGTATTTTCCCCAATAAATGCAGACGTTTATTAATAGACCCCAAATTTATTAGAAATGCCATATTGCATGGCCCTACAATACATTAATTGCCCCACAAAACCCACATTACTGTAATAGTCTCACATTTCATTAAGAGCCAATACATAACATTAATTCCCCCAACAGCTCCATGAAAACTATCCCCATGTAACATTATCCCCACCCACACTTATCATTAATCCCTCAAACATATTTCCTGTAGAGTACTGGAGAGAGCATGGAAAGTAATGGTGTGGAGTGTGGAGTGTGGAGGAAGGGATACAGGAGGGGAGGTACTAATTGTGGAACTGTGGCAGAGCTCATATGTGACTGATCCTGGAGCAGGGGACAGCCTCCTAGAATCACCAGGCTCATATCCGATAATTCCAGGCAACACAGATCATTGCCCCAGGTCCCTCCCACACCTTCAAAGCAAGGCACCACTAAGAACAAGTAAGGGCCTCAATGTAATATATTGTTTTTAAAAATAGGTAATCCTGATGGCAGGGGGACCTACGCTCCATCTTGGCCACTAGCAGGTTGTCCAGCCCTGACTTGAGGTCAGTATGTAAATACAAAGTGAAGTGTATCCAATTCAAAATGACTAGGGTGTAGCTAGGTAAAATGTATATATATATTATTACCACTACATGACATGTGCCACTTGGGGGATAGCAATGGTACTAAAGGACCGCCTGCTCTTTAAGTGAGAATTATGGGGGCTAACAGAAGCACCTAATGTTTCAAAATTCAAAGTTTACAATAAGAAACAATTTGAAAATGATAAATAAATTAAATTAAGTTTTTTCAACTTTGTGAAAACAATAGTTACTATGCGGACAGCAAATTGTTCAAGAAACTGATTCACCAAAGAAATAAATTCACTGTTAATCAGATCACCCAAACATAGATATCCATTTCCAATTCCTGCTTTCTCCAAAAATAAAATCCTCGTCATATTAATCAAGGTGTTTATAAATCTGGTGGTTAGCTATTGAGCTTCTCCATTTTTCAATTACCCCAGCATGTTGGCCTGGAATTTGTGTTCTGCTTGATGCTTAGCATACACTACGATTCTGGGAGCCCGTTAGACTGTGTCAAAGTCGTATAATTGGATGAACGAAAGTATATTGATTAATATTGTTTTGCCGTGCGATTGCGATCCGTACGCCACGTAACACAGATCCGTCCACCACGTAACACGTGGCGTGGTGCGATCGCACGATACAATACACACGCACACACTCGCATTACAACATTTAGTTATTTATATAATTCATATTGGTTCCGTTACACTGTAATTTATGAGCAGATAGTATTTGGTTTATTATTAGTCTATATGTATATATATATATATATATAATGATTATATGTACACTTCAGTAATATCATCATCATCATCACCATTTATTTATATAGCGCCACTGATTCCGCAGCGCTGTACAGAGAGCTCATTCACATCAGTCCCTGCCCCATTGGAGCTTACAATCTAAATTCCCTAATATACACACACACATACACATAGACAGAGAGAGAGACTAGGGTCAATTTTGATAACAGCCAATTAACCTACCAGTATGTTTTTGGAATGTGGGAGGAAACCGGAGCACCCGGAGGAAACCCACGCAAGCACAGGGAGAACATACAAACTCCACACAGATAAGGCCATGGTCGGGAATTGAACTCATGACCCCAGTGCTGTGAGGCAGAAGTGCTAACCACTTAGCCACAGTGCTGCCAGTGATATTCAAGGTTCAGTTTATAGGAAAGGTATCATGCCTAGTATCATATTAAAACCCTATTCATCAGCAGCTGTCCGGTTCCATCGCCGAAGAGATCGCATATTGCATACTCTAGTTATTGATGTTAGGGAATAAACCTTTGTATGATGCTGGCTATGAAATGCTAATTGTAACTGGAGCATTGGCGGGAAGAAAGGAGCTCATCCCCTGGAGAGACGACCCCCACCTTTGGATTCCTTAGATTGAATCAGCCTATGACCTGTTTAGCCTGGACCCATCTGATGTCTGGACCTATAGAAGCAAGCCAAGTCATTTGCATTGTTCTCTGTAACACTGACTGTGTATATATGATCATAGCTGTGCACCAAGCTCTCAGTCTTCGCTGATCACAGTATTCAAAGGTGAATCACTGTCCAGGGGTGCCGGTGGTTAGCGCAGCGAGCGCATGCGATAAGAGCGCGGTATGTATGTAACTTTTGGTATTGGCTGTACTGTACTGTATCATAATATAATAATGTATTGAATTGTTGACTATTTACATCTGCTAAAATAAATCACTTTGTGCGTTAGAAACACAATACAATCGCCTATGCAATGCTTATTTGAAAACGATAGAATTACTTTAATAACTGTTTTAGACCTAATTGACTGCATATTACAGTATGTACGTGCCCTTCATTCATTGGCTAATCCTTAGTCATTGCTCTTATCTATGAAATGAAAACTAAAGCTGCTTAACTCCTCTGAATTGGGGCTGAAGCTAAACATAACAGCAAGACAACTATATATTAAGCTTCTAGTACAATTGTATGTTAAATGTTAGTTGGCCAGGTGTATTGCTATATGTGGAACTGACATGTCCGGCTTGCATACCAGTATTATACATTTTAAATAGAGAGATAGAAACTCATTTTATTTGCATGTCTTCACTGTGATGAAATGAGCAATATTGGTGTACAATAACTTGGAGCTATAGAGATAAATTTGTATCATTTCCCTATTGTCAGCAAGGTCTCCTGAATTTCCACCCACTGGAAAAATTCAGCATGTACAATTATACTAATTAACTGAGCTGTTCTGTGCTGAACCAAATTACCAATAAATATATCCGCTAATGAGTCTGGGATTACTGTGGTCTGGATGGAAGAACTCTTTCCTCTTACTGTAAAATTACTCATCCGTGGGATTTTAATGATGTCACTGGAGGAATGGCAAGCACGCAGAGATATACCCCAGATGAAAAGAAGATGGAATGTTTGTCAAGATTGATTAAAACCATTCATAGTCACCATAAACACACACAAACAGTCTCATATATAAATGGTTCAGTTTGGGAACAAACAGAAATGTGCCTAGTTTGTTTGCTATGTTATTCTGCCATTTATTTTGCAGCATATAGATTATGCTATTTAATTCAATATATAAGGTATAAGGTCACACTCATATTTAATTTTCAGCGATATAGTAGGAAATTGCTGTCATTATAATTAATATTTTTTTCTGTCCTTAATGTTCACCATTCTGTTTGCATCACACAAATTATGCACAGACAAAATAATACCAACATTGTTATGTTTGAGTATGAATTAGTTTAACATTAGCAATAATCTGTTACTCTGGATAAGTAAATTATCTGATAAAACAGGTCTACTTTTGAGTGGCTCTTGTTTCTAGTGTCCTATTATTTTGTACAGTACTTTGGATTTTTATTTATAGCACAAAGAGCCAAATACATCTATAACTTATACGATTTAATATTTACCCGTGGCCCAAAAATGAACGGATAAATCTATTTTTGATTCCATTTTATGTCAGCGTGGAATCTTCTAAAAATTCAGACCAACCCTTGATGAACAACATGATAAGAAGCCTCTCGTGTGGATCTTGGCACCTTATATTAAATTTGCAGAGAAAGATTGGATTGTAAAAAAACTATAGCAATTCCACCCACTACTATGATTTGCAATATAACACCAACAGTTTAGTGTATGAGAGGCTGATCACTCATTAATGTCACACAAGTCACTAGATGTAAAGAAAGACTTTGCCATAAAGACATTCATTAAACTGCTGTTTGGCACTTTGGCTTTAGAAAAAAAAGGAAGCTCCCAGAGACTAAGGGAGTCTTATTGGTCAGATGGTCCCTTTGAAGTCACTTTAGCCAATTGCAAAAGTCCATTTAATGCCTCCCATAATTCTGAATAGAAGTCTATAAATGTCCATTATAGATGAATCCACATGCTCACAGTCATTGGTTCCTGTTATTAATGACAGCATAGGGTTCTAGTCATTAATAATAAAATGTAAAATACAGAAAAAAATTAAGTTAAAAGAAGAATTCTACAATGCTCCCTGACCATACAACTACATCAAATCTTGCATGAGATACACATATTGGGTAACACTATACTTTAAAAGTACACACTATACTCAAAAGTACATTAGATAATTAAAGTTTTAGGTAATTTAGTGGGCTTCTATTCATTTTGCTACAGTTTTGGAAGAATTTTAAAATACCTTTTATCATTAAAGGGTTAATCTAGTACAACAATTAAATTTGATAACAAAAAAAATGTAAGGTGACTTTATTAGTGCCCGTAAATTTTCCAAGATGCTTGGAAATTCGCTACATGAATATTTGTTTACTCAACAGATTCAGCAAATTTTTTGCTGACAAATTCTGGTCAGCAGGTGGCAGTGCAGGAACATCCTTAATCCCTTGAGGCGGCTGTTAGTATTAGATCTGTACAAAAATTGATCGAATCGTGGCAGCTAATTTATATACAAATAGATTATTTTGCATTGTATGTTTTCGAAATAAAAAGAGTGGACATATTTTAATCTTTGATGGCACCTAATGTTCTCTACTGATTAAGTACTGGCAAAAAAATAAAATATAAGAGAAAATGACATCCTTATTTCTGTTTGTGACATATTTATAGAATTGCCGGTAGAAATGGGAATTCCTATTGCCAGAAAGGCTTTCCAATGTCTTTGCACTGGGAAGCCTATTTAACAAATACCACTGTGATACCTGTTCTTTTATTGCCATCGTAGGACGGCAATAACAGACCAGAGGTATTAAACAATGTTTTATTTATTACTTGAATAAGCATGAGGCTGATAAAGGGATGGAGTCAAAAAGATATGTCTAAATCAATCATTCGAACTGTCTTCAAGTGTCATAAAATGAACACTGAGAATGGTAGTTCCATAAACCAAACTGAACAGATTTAAAGGAGACAATACTCTTTTTATGTTTTTTTAATCCCCAGTTCAAAGATGATATGAACACATTGTTGTTTATTTTTCCTTATGGGTGAAAAAACAAGTAGATTTTTTTATTTTCTCTGTAGCACGATAAGTTTTTCTTTATAAAGTGCAGCAACATTATTGCAACAAAGTAAATGACTACTTTTAATATATGGTGGCTCGTGCTGATGATACTGAGTAAGTGAAAGGAAGGGTATTTGAAAGTCCAGAATGTTTTCATTCGTAGTTCACTTCATATCTGTGACAGGATGGACCGCCTATGCCACCCTGTCTGTTGTTGCCGGGAACCGCTGGGCTTGCCACCGTTCCCTTTCGTTATCCCAAATGCGCCCACTTGCCGCAGTAGGAGGGGCTTATAATGCTGTCACCACTGAACTGATTTATGGTGCTCAGAACCACGTTCCTTCAGGTTAACTGTCACTGCTAGTGTACTCCTGTGCTGGTACACTTGGGCTGGTAACTCCGGATCTCTTACTATGGATCCGGGTTGCTGTGGATGGATTCTCCCTGGCCTATCACACTGACCAGAGCTGCATGAGTAGCAGGCAGAGCGGTGGTACTGGAAAAGCTTGGGTCCAAACCTCAGACAGTCGGAAAACAGATTAGATTTTGGGTCTAATCTATAGATCACAGGAATACAGCAATATTGAAGATGTTTTCAAGCAGGTCTTTGAAGCAGAGTGATGTTTATTGCTCAAGTGTCCTGACAAGGACAGTCCCATTGATTTAAGGTATCAGTGGTCAGGTCAGATAGAACATCAGAATGATACATTTCAGTGTACAAGTCAGTGCATTTATACCTTTCAGACATAGGCTATTTTTAGCATCAGGATATACTCTATTTACACAAACATAGATTTACATGCATTGCAAAGCCACTGATATTTATACTTAGCTATGAAATTCCTAAAAACCTTGCTGTGATTTCCTGGATCTTATTTCAGAAGCAGGAGACCCACTAGCAAGTCAAAAGGTCTGATTGGCATGAATACTTCAGACAGTCGCCGAATACCCATTCCCACAGAACAACAAAAAAAACCCAAAACAAGCTACTTCCCCACATCACAATACACCAAAGGCTTGGTAAACACAGGTTCATTGTATCAGATATATACATCAGAAATAGGCATATCCTACAGCAAGGTTGAACAAAATTAAATTTCTTCCCCTGGTCTCAGAAATAACGATTTCCTATATCACAATATACACAATATCAAAAATATGTGCACTGCAATTACATAAATAAGTCCCCTGCGCTATTTGCTTTAAGTAAGTTTTTACCAAAAATTATTTAATAGTGATCCAGTCACAATACCCATGAAAATCTGCTCACAAGTAAATAGGTTAGATTCAGTTGGTTATATTGCCACCAGAATGGCCAGAATGCAGCAGAACAGGTAATAACACTCATATTTAAATCTTATTGCCAGTTGGGTGATTTTATTTTATATAATCTTTTTATTGAAGACAAATGTGACATAACAATTATAACATGTGACACATTCAGCTTGTACAGTATACATAAGGGTTAATATTAAAATACATAAAATTACAATAGACATATGAACTTGTTATTTGTTCACTCTCCCCACCATTTGGGTGCTTAATTTTAATTGTATGTAATTTTCTTTTAAGACAAATGAGATTAATAAAAAAATAAGAGAGTCTAAGTTGGGGTAATACTTTGTCTATAAAAATGATCAGATATAAACTTAAGGCCTGAAAGTCAATTTAAAAACTGGAATATGTTTTTATGGGTTATTACTATTTGCTATAAAAATGGTGGTGTAATTATCTATTGTGTCTGAACCTACCTCATTAACAATCCTATATGTTACAGTTGATGCACTACCAATATTAATTAACAGTTTTAATTATTTTAGTTTTAATAAAGCTTTATTATTTGAAAAAAATTCAAGGAGAAGCACCGGTAATAAATGAGAATTCCTTCCTTTCACAAGACAACATGTAGTGAGTATGACAGATTAATTACACCCTGCAAAAACACACACATATTGTATGTAATCCTTTTCCTATCAATAGTGCATTGCCATATTCTATGACAAGGAAGACACCCATAATTATTCCTTGTAATTGCTTTGGCCTGTTGACACATTGTGCTAAGTGGAAAGATTTAATTATCAGGTATGATATCACTGTTGTAAAACTTTAAGAATTGATATCTGCCTATAACTAAGCAGCTTATTCAGTGACATAATTGTTAGTCACAATACAATCATTTCTAGCTCTTGTTAGTTACCCTAGTAATTTATTCACATATACAACAAACCAATTTGATCATCTGAACTGTTAAGCTGGGTACACACTACAGAAACTTTCTTACCATTGACTGATATAAAAGAAAGTCCCGGTTAGCATGCCGATTCATGTGTACACACTATACATGTTTTACAAGAGTTACCTTAAGAACTGTGTTCTACAACTGTCATAACAATTGGCTGAAAAGATCTTAAGTCTGTAAACTCTAATGGGATTCTGATTGTTAGTGCATGCACATTGCAGGATTGAAACAACATTGTTCCATTGGTGAATGAGATTCTTAGTTCAGTTTATCAAATGAAACTAGTCATGGGCACTCTAGACTGCGCCCAATTTGTCCTGGCATCAATCTATGCCCCTAATGTGCA
Organism: Mixophyes fleayi; assembly: GCF_038048845.1. Taxonomy (NCBI): domain Eukaryota; kingdom Metazoa; phylum Chordata; class Amphibia; order Anura; family Limnodynastidae; genus Mixophyes; species Mixophyes fleayi. Next base: position 339,866,446 of record NC_134402.1, on the reverse strand, counting down.
GCAAGGTGCTTTTTACACTGACTTTTTCCAGTATCTCCTGCAGGCTCACACGGGCATGACAATTGTGGGTGGGGACTTTAATACTGTCCTAGACCCATCACCTGACCACTCTACAACTGACCACACCTCTTCATGCCATCTGACAGAGTCACGCAAACTACAGTTGCAACTCACCCTCCACAACCTATAACGATGCCTGGCGGGTTATGTACCCTACAGCCATAGATAACACACATTTCTCTGATCCCCATAATCTCTATTCTCGTCTAGAGTTCTTTTTTGTAGATCACAACACCACACTTGGTCCAATCACTCAGCGAGTCATCTTGAAATGCGAACCTCCCTCCCTCCTTGTGCTCGCCCTAAGAGGCGCCTCAATTAATCACTGCTACTTAATAGTGAAAATGTTCTTGAGGTCAGGAAAGCATTGACGGACTATGTCACCCATAATGCCACTTCAGAGATTTCACAAGCAATACTTTGGGAGGCACATAAGGCTACGCTGCTTGGTGTCCTGACTCATTTGGCAACAGCCCGCAAACGAGTGAAAAAATACTATAAAATCCTTGAAAATCAAATAATGATCTCAACGCCCAACATCACCAATAACATACTTATCAAAAGTTGCTCTCCTTAAGAGGTCAATTAAACAAAATACTCTCTAAAACAGCAGATACCACCCTTTCATGGGTCCATCAACAATTTTATGAGAGAGGGAAGAAGGCAGACACTCTTCTTGCACGCAACGTTAAGATGTGCCGTACACGTAATTGAATGCTATTCCTAAAAGCTGCAGATGGCTTCCTACTATATGACCCAAAACTCATAGCACAAAGATTTCTAGATTATTATGCTGCGTTATACAATCTCCCACCCACAGCCGCACATGTCATCTCCCCAAACTTACAGAGGCACAGCTGGAATACCTTAATACAGATATTACATCAGAAAAAGTAGTATAGACCATCAAATTCCTCAAAAGGCGTTCAGCTGCTGGCCCCGATGGCTTCACTGCACTTTATTATAAGACATTTAGGGTTTCTCTGGTCCCCATGCTCCTAAGGTTGTTCAATGCTGGAGAGAGCTCTGGTAGTAGTAATACCCAAACCATCATCAATCATCATCAGTTATTTATATAGCGCCACTAATTCCACAGCACTGTACAGAGAACTCATTCACATCAGTCCCTGCTCCATTGGAACTTACATTCTAAATTCCCTAACATAGACATAGACACATATAGATAGAGAGAGAGACACTAGGGTTAATTTTGATAGCAGCCAATTAACCTGCCAGTATGTTTTTTGGGAGGAAACTGGAGCACCCGGGGGAAACCCACGCAAGCACAGGGAGAACATATAAACTCCACACAGATAAAGCCATGGTCGGGAATCAAACTCATGACCCCAGTGCTGTGAGGCAGGAGTGCTAACCACTAGGCCACTGTGCTGCCCGGATCGCAACCCTATATATGCGGGTAGCTACAGACCAATATTATTATTAAATGTAGACTTGAAACTATTTGCTAAAAATCTTAGCCAATAGATTGGGCAGAGTGTTGCCCTCACTAGTACACCCTTACCTGAAGTAGGCTTTGGATCCAACCGACAGGCCTCAGATAACACCAGAAGGCTTATTGATCTCCTTCCTCATGCCAACCACTCTGTCCTCCCTGCTCTTGTGGTGGCCTTAGATGCTGAAAACGCATTAGAACGAGTAGCCTGCCTGTTTATACAGTGTACACTGGTGTGCATGGGAATTCAGGGTGCTTTTTTTTAGGGGTATTTCAGCCTTATACTATAACCCTTTGGTCGTGGTCCTGGTGAATGGCTATACATCCTTGCCTTTCACTATTTACAACGGCACCCTCCAGGGGTGTCCTCTCTCGCCCCTACTTTTTGCCCTGATCACGGAGCCCCTGGCGGCCCGAGTCCAACTTAAGCCAAATATTTCTGGGGTCAAAACAGCCACATGCGAATATATGATTGCTCTTTATGCAGATGATGTCATTCTGACTGTCACCAACCCCCATATATCACTGCCTAACCTACTCCAAAAATAGAAAAATATAGCACCCTTTCCAATTATAGAATAAATACAGATACGTCTGAAGTATTGGACTTGAATATGACACCAGCTACCATCCAAGCATTTAAAGCAAATGATCAATTCCACTGGCAAACACGGAAACTTAAATATTTAGGGATCTATCTCACGAAAACATACTCTCAACTCTATGCAGCAAACATTCCCTGTCCTTTTAGATTCCATTAAGTCGAATATCAACCATTGGACTAAACACCTTTTTTCTTGGTTTGGCGCATTGCCACCGTCAAGATGAATGTCCTGCCTAGACTGCTATATATTTGACAAACACTACCTATTCACATACCTGCCAATGTTATGACTAATCTACAACAGACCTTCACGAAGTTGATATGGGCCGGACATAAACCCAGAATCCGCATGTGGATCCTCTACAGACATCAGACTTCAGGAGGACTTGGTGTCCCACATCTATGAAAATATTACCTGGCCACTCACCTCTCCCAATGCGTTACACAGCATTAATCCCCTACCAATGGATATGGACGTACATTGAGTCAGAATTATTACACTATTACTCACCCTATGTACTGTTATGGACACCTCCAAAATGAAGACTCACCACAATCTTCCAAATACCCACAATTAAATTATTTTTATCTATTTGGGTATTTGGGACCACGACACATGCGCATATCAGTTGCTCTCTGGCCACTCTCTTTTATCCCCTCTGCGGAACTCATCTTCTTTCCCTCCAGGACAGGATCATCGCTTGTTTCATCATTGGATGAAACAGAATTTATTAATCGACTAGGACCTTGCTCCCATGTGAATTCGACCCACATTTGAAGCCCTCAGAACTACATTAACCCTCTCCAACCGACTCTTTTACCAATACCTCCAACTCCGACACTTCTTTATCTCACTCAAACTCCCTCTGGCCTCTGACCAACGTTCACCTCTTGAATCCCACTGCAGTGGTTCCCTCTCTGAAAGGTTTAATCTCAAGTACATATCAAATTCTGCTACGGCACAACCAACCACTCAAAGACTACACGAACTAGCTTGGGAAAGAGTGAGACCCTGGATCCGAAAGAGTGGTCCAAAATAAAATTGAATTTGGCAAAAACATCAATCTCAGTCAGGATTAAAGAAAATGCCTATAAGATCCATTATAGATGGTACTGGGTCCCTACAAGCATCCAGTCTGTTTTCCCTGCATCCTCTGATCTCTGCTGGCGAGACTGTGGTCATAGAGCCATCCTGATGCATATATGGTGGTCCTGCCCACAGATACACCCTTACTGGCGAGCTATTCACACGCTTTAAAATCCATAACTGACGTTAACATTCCTGATACAGTGCTTCTGCCTAGACCTATTCCTAACATTTCCCGCCCTATGCAGAAACTGATACGCCATATCCTTAATGCTGCAAATTGTCTCATCGCAACTTGCTGGCAGCAACCTACTGCACCCTCGCTATCAGAGATTATCCAAAGTATATTGGCAATTTATCGTATGGAGAGCATAATGGCCACATTACATGACACTCCATCTAATTTTCATACTGTATGGACTCCCTGGATAAATTATTATGATGTGAACCCTCCCATGTCCATCACCAGGGGCCTGATTCATTAAGGATCTTAACTTAAGAAACTTCTTATTTCAGTCTCCTGGACAAAACCATGTTACAATGCAAGGGGTGCAAATTAGCATTCTGTTTTGCACATAAGTTACATACTGACTGTTTTTTCATGTAGCACACAAATACTTGATAGCTTATTTGTACACTGAAATTTAAAGTTGATATTTGTGTGCTACATGAAAAAACAGTCAGTATTTAACTGATGTGCAAAACAGAATGCTAATTTGTACCCCTTGTATTGTAACATGGTTTTGTCCAGGAGACTGAAATAAGAAGTTTCTTGAGTTAAGTTCCTTAATGAATCAGGCCCCAGATCCCTACTACGGAGCAATATCCTTCCCCTCGACCCCTTACCTCAGAAAATCCACTTGATGACTATTAATTAAACCTCTGCTCCACTTTCCCCACCCACTCTGATCACCCCCCTCCCCCTCCTTAGTCTGTCTCCCCCACAACTTTGCCCAGAGGTATCATATATTGCTGTTTTCTTCATGTTTTGATGTATATTGTTGTCATACCTATATGACTATTGTTTTATATATGTTGTATTTTTGCCTTTCAAAATCTAATAAAAAGTTCTATTAAAAAAAAAAATCAAATACGATGATACGATGAGCTTCGGAATAATAATCGTTTATCGTATGCGATATTGGGCCAAATAGTCATTTTTCGGTTGAATGGGCCGATAATCAGCTGAAAACACTGTAGTGTGCACCCAGCCTCAGCTCAGATGATAAAATCTATCCCATGCTTCCTATTGAGTAAGGTAAAACAGACAGAAAGTTAGAAGTACCTATTAAACCAAAGTTTCACTACTCCAAAAATTATCAGTCAGAAATAACCCCTCGTCAGTGGATTGAGCCTTGAATGATCGGGATAAAGCATTTCAGAAAAGGTTTACTTGGGCCTTCTACAGGTAAGAGCTACTTGACATTGGAACCCTGATACATATATTGTGCTGGTCCTTTTATCACAGATATCTGAAACATATTGCATTACTTAAACTGGAACTGCTGTAATCTTTTGGTCTGACAATTATCAGTTCCCATTTGATGGCTACCTACATGATGACTGCCTTGTAAACTTAACTTCTGACAAGGAGCATTAGCAAACAGAGAAGAGCTTGAAGGATTGTGTCATCTCAGGTCATAATAGGACAAAGGTACAAATATTTATCACTGATTATAGCTTTAAAATCTATAAGCGTCACCAACCAAAGCCCTCTTATCCAGGTTTGGGAACTCTTATCCAGACATTTGCTGTCAAGGAAATCACGCAAGTCTGAACGTTTGGTGCAGCTGTCCTCTGCCGATTTTATTAAGCAGAGATATAAAATACAACTTAAAAATAAACACATTGTCTGTCTGGCTACTAATACTTTCCTGCCACTCCAGGTGCTGTTAGGGACCAAGGTCCACCACCATGCCAATCTACCTGCCTAGACCCTCCTCCATCAAGTGCACACGATTGGGCCTATAAAGATGCGGAAAGCAAAACTTTATCCGTGGGAGCTCAATCTGAACACCATTAATGGAATTCTCTGCATCATTTCAACCACTCTACCATCAGAAAAATTCCTCCAAACCCACCTTGAAATAATATCAGACCAGCAAATAACAAGATGAGGCCACCTGGAAACCACAATTTAATTCTCAAAATCAGATCAATTGAAGTGCCATGGCCAAAAACTGATATACAGTAGCTCAATGCCCAAAGGAATGCCCAATCACCCAGATTTTCAGTGGCCTGTAATGCAGGAGAAAAAATCCAAATGTCAAAACCCAATAAGTAGAGCAGACACCAATTAATTGCAAATGGAGAAAGCAACACAAGCGGGAACAAATCACCCAAGTGGCTGGAAAGGAGAACAAGATGGCTTAAGAAAAAGAGAGAGTGATGAATCAGAAAGAGAAATAAAACAGCCAGAGAGAGGAGAACAGGTAACACATACTAAGGTAACACCACAAAAAACCCTCAGGAGCCAATGACCAAACAGATATCCGTTGATACGCATCAGATTTCCATCTCCCAAACTTATGAATACTCTCAATGGAAGCTCCAACACCAACGGTCGCTGATGTACCCGCCTCAATCTGAAATACCGACTATCCATCCCCAGCTGCTCCAATTTTCATTTGAGAAAACAGAGAACTGGTACTTTGGTACGTGCCAAATTTAAAAACAAACATCAAATTGAAAGCAACACAAAATTAACCTTCGCAAGAGGATGATAACAGACAGGGAAGACGCACCCTGCTTGTTAATGGTCTGCACCACACCCAAGTTATTGCACCAAAACACAATCTTTTTCGCTTGGAACCAAGGTGCGCAAAGCTCCAACACCACAACAACAGGAAACAATTCGAGCCGGACCAGGTTAGATGTCCAACCTGCAGCCGTCCACTTCCTGGCCAATCCCCATCAAAATATGCGCCAAAGACCACCGCCCCCCGCAGCGTCTGTGAAAGGCTGCAACTTACTGCTGTATTCTATGCCGGCTTAACAATCTGCCAGACACAAGCAAGGTGTGCCAATGAAGGATGAGAGCAGCACCAAGGCCCTAAATCTATCCCAATGCCCAGGTGACAGAGCGTCAGCCAACACATTGTCAACTCCCAGGACATACCGAGCTAGAAAGCAAACATCAAATTGCAAGCAACGCAAAACTAACTGTTGCATAAGAACGATAACAGAGAAAACGCACCCTGCTTGCTAAAGGTATGCACTTTAGTCAAGTTATCGCAGCAACAACTCCAATGCCACAACAATAGGAAACAATTTGAACAGGACCAGGTTAGATGTCCAACCCAGAGCAGCCCTCTCCCCGGCCAATCACCATCAAAACACTCGCCGAAATCCACCGCCCCTGCGGTGTCATTAAAAAGCTGTAACTCATTGCTGGACAGAGAGAGCTTGGATCCATTAAACTTTTTCAGAAAAACCTCCCACACCCCCAATTCCTCCCATGTTTCTGCAGACAAGGAAATATGGCAAAGAAGCCTAGTACAACCCACAATAGCTCTTTCAAGCTTCCTGCAGAAGACCCGTCCCATAGGGATAATCCTGCAGGCAAAATTAGAGAGATACAAAAATGATTGGGCCTTCCGCAAAGTCACCTTGGCAGATCTCCACCAGGAGCTTACTCACCTTATCAGCGGGGAGCTGACACAACCCGAAAGCAGAATCAATTTCCACAAACAAATAAAACTAACAGGTAGTAGGACCTCTGTCTTATCATGGAACATGGGAACGTAAGGGAATGAAAATGCACAATCACTGAAAAATGGCCACCAGTAGAAAATTGTCCAACTAAAGCTTGTGCAGTCAGAAAATTCGGGCAACACATCATCAGAAATCATTCTCACCCGGCACACCAGGGTTGTCATCTGAATCGGGAACGCAAAGTGGAACCATATCCATCACTGCCAGCCCAGCATGTCCGTCCAGCTACTGTAGACGCAAAATTCCGGGCACCTGGACCACAGAGGGACCTGCTGAAAGTGAAAGGTTAGGGCGCAGCATGTGACACGACAACCCAGGAAGCCTGTCATTCCCCCTTAACCCCATAAGGGAAAGGAGCCTATTTCAGATTTAATCACAAACCTTAGCCATTTAATTTACTTTGGGCTGATGACCATCCTTCAGTTTTAATTCTTTTGATGATATTGTCAGATTGGCTCCATTGTTCATGTTCAATAGATTTGTCCAAAAGTTAAAGTTTTGGAGCAGAAATTAATCCAGGATAAATTTGGGACTATAGCATCCTGTTGGCAAAGATGAAAAGCTCTTCATAATAAACATGTCCAAAATGTACTAAAATCTAAATACAAACAAATTACTTTCAATTTCAGATCAAATTTATTATTTATTTGTAGATTTAATATTGCAATCCCATAACTGTCCTCAGCTGTTGAGTTTATAATGGTAATAGCCAAAGTTAACTTGATGCAGGAGAAATTCATAAGCATTTTACTAAATGATAAAGATTCATCCTGTTTTACAATTTAGCACCCTTGGATTAGAAATAACGTTGGAAACATCTTGCATGTTCTCCACATCAGTGAGAAATACAAAGTAACTGCAGCACACAGTGGGTTAACTTATTGGTAACAACATATAACATTAAGTGGAACGGTGTGTGTATTAATAAAAACACATTTTGAAAAAGTGAACAAAATGAATATAAACAAAAATAAAACTAAAACAAAATAAATCTTTGCATCTTTCGCTGCTCAGTGATATTTACATGTGTGTAACACTTTTTTATAAAATTAACAAATAAAAATGTGTGTATTATAACATATAGAGTACTTCTTACTGCAAATTATCACAGATATTCAATTGGTGTTTAAAATAAGGGGTACAGTATCCCTTATATCATCAATATTAACATATTTAAGCATAATCCTAAAATAAACTTGTTTTTTCCTTGACATAAGGCTGCAATTGTATTTTGAACAGAGACAGCAGCACGGAGTAGAGAATTCCCATAATAAGTGTCAGTGCTATTACAGTTATCTCCCACATGAAAGACTGCTCACTCCCAGGAATTAGCAGGAAGAGTATAAAGCGTCTGTTACACACTCTCTCGATATCAGTTGTGCATGAAAGAGACCATGGTCCCACTTGCTGTCTCTGCAGATCGTTTTGGAAACATCTTGCTTCTGTGTTTCCAAATTTGTTTGGCCACCACCATAGTGATCTGTAATATCTTAGCATTTTCAGCCATTGTATCCACTGGGTCTTTCAGGAGAGAGCAACGAGTTCTATACATGATGAGCACCTGTATTAGTGACTTCTGCACTGGCATTACGTGGTACTATGTTGGGTTATTTGATGTCAGAGACAATTTTCCACGTAAAAATGACACCAAGTTTATAGCAGCAAACTTTGTGGGTATCTCTTACCTTACTATTCTGGCTGCTCAGGTAGATAGATATTGTGCAGTCAATTTCCCCATGTGGTACTTTCACAAAATGACTACAAGCAAGACAGTGGGGATTTTGGTTGCTATCTGGTCTTATACATTTGTGGTCCTGATTTCTCAGAACCTGACTACATCTACCACAGCTCTCAAAATCCAGCTGATTGGCATGCTATTATGGTCACTACTAACTTACACCATTATGGTAGGTCTGAACATCAAATTATTTCTCTTAGCAAAATATCAGCTAAATAAGCTGAAAGGTCCAGACAAAGACTATAAGAAGACCTCTCTTTATTTAATTATAGCTGTAGCGGCCAGTTTCATACTGCTGTGGGGTCCTGTATTCATTAGGTCTATTGTCTGCATCCTGACAACTGTGAGCTGGTGTATTCCTACCAGTAACATATGCACAGATTTCATTGTCATTCTCCCTCGTGTCAATGCTGCAGTGACTCCCTTACTCTATATTTGTGGTTGTTATTTTATCAAGAAGACCTTGCAGGAGAAGTTCTGCAGTTGTCGCTCCCGGATATGTGTGTAAGTGATACAATTCTCTACTAATATATTGCTAACATAGTCTAAGCATGCAAAATTTACATCTCCTTTAAGAGCCCAAAATAATTTTTTTTGCATCTACACAAAGACACCAAAATGTTTGGGCGTGATTAAAAAAAACAACATTGTAAGTATGATATCTAAACTACATAAAAAGTAGAGTATTCTTTTTTCCTACCTCCACTTTGGTAAGTGCAATATGATACTGTCTGGCTCTCTTTTATTTTAGATTAAATTCTTACAAAATGTTATCACAACAAAGGTTGGTAGTTTTGCAACTGCAACATCTTAGGGTATACTTATTAAACTGCTGGCATGAAAAAGTGGTAATGTTGCCGATAGCAACCAGAGTCTAGCTTTCATTTATTTAGTGCATTCTACAAAATAACAGCTAGAATCTGATTGGTTGCTATAGGCAACATCTCCACTTTTTCAAACCCGCAGTTTAGTAAATATACCCCCGTGTCTTATAAATTATAGATACACATATTCACATACTAGACAACATTTAAAGGATACTTTGTCGTTGAGGTCTATATAAGTCCTGCAGAGTGCACCCTGGATGGACACGGAGCACATCTAATGATGTGACCACAACTTATCTGCTGTATTTTAAATGTAGTTTATAAAATATGAATATACAAAAAAAAGTACGTCCAGGGGACATTAGAATGAGTGTTGTGCGGAGACAATTCAAAAACAGATATACACATATTCAAATATGTATCTTCCAGTTCAGTGAACAATGATTCTTCATTGAGGTACTAGACATAGTGAAAACTAATATATAAGGAATGCCATTTAAAAATAGAGCAGTTCTGGTATTTTCAATACTTCTGGCCTAAAGCAGGGCTGGTTACATAGCCAGTCCGGCTGTATGTAGTTGAGCAGAACAGAAGATGTGAACATAATGAGCCGACTAGATTCAGACTTTCAGATAAAATAACAATTAATGTGTCCCACAGACAGTTATGTGCAGCCCTTGTTCATTGAGGTCTGCAACATCTTTGTGGTAGTGCAAAGGTGATAAAGTTCAGTGAACGCATCTACTTACACTGTTTGACCCCCCCACTTTTGAAATTGAAGTAATTCTAATTTCTCCCAAATGACACAGTGTTTATTTGATACACATTGAGATCAGTAATGGGGTCCCGAGGCTGTCAGTATCGAATGATGGATGCATTTTGTAATGATCAACTTTGCCTTGCTGCAGTCTAGGTGCATGTTATATGCCTGGTGGACAGAACTGCATTGAAAGTAGCTGGTCGTTTTAAAATAAAGGACTTTATGGGGTGAAAAGTGAAATCACTGTATGATGTCCACATAAAAGGAACACTAAAGATCTTTTACAAATCACAAAAAAATGAGGACACACTGCTTCCTTACTTGTGCAAAAGAATCTACTTGACTGACAAGGGCATATCATGGTGTATACCCGATGCGTCTATTGGAAGTATAGCATGATCCCTGATCTCTGACAACTCAGAAGTACTGGATAACCAAGCTCTATGGAAGCAAGAAAGGGATCTGTGTGCAGTGAACCATACCCCCAAATGCACCTTCCCCAAACCCTTTATTTGCATGTGATGTCACAAAAGAACGTTTGCTCTGTGGGTTTGCAATTTTGTGTAAATAAGCCTTAATATCAAGTTTATGTTTCCTCTGCACTTCACATTGCACTTTAATATCTTGTGTGTATAGCAAAATCTTCCATTCAGCAATTTAGATGTGCAGGCTCGGGCATAATGTAACCAAATTGGTATGCCTAAGGAATTCTCCTATCATTGCCCAATCTACCCATCGTCTAGTGCAGCAAAATTCTGTAGCTTATGTTACAAAATAGGTTATACCTTTGATATTAAATCTAACTGACAAAATAGAAGAGTGTGTAGTGTATATTGCTTTATAAATGTGTTTTACAATGTAACTGTACATGGTTCTAATAATTGTATTTCTATATCCTTCAAGTCGCTGGAGAGCAAAAAAAAACTTGGTGGGCTGTGAGGAACATGCTAATATATTTGTGATATCCAGCTGAGGAAGCAATATGTGATTGGTGCAGGTAGATCCACGCGTCTCCCAAGGTAAATCAAAGACCACTCATAACCAACACTGCCTATTATGTAATGCTATATAATAAGTCAAAGGACCCATATTATTTTTACATCAATGCAAATCAAGTAGTGCAAGGTTCATAGCCAGTTATATTCTGCCTGCTAAAGCACTGCATTGTCTTCTATCTCTTCTCATGGTCAATTACTTTCAAAATCATTTTGAATTTGCATTTAAAGAAGATTTCTGCGCTGCGGAATTAGTAAATGTGGTGATGGTGATGATGATGATGATTTCTACCAACAAAGTAATTTGTAGTCCCCCACATTTCTTTCCCTCAACAAGCAGAATGGTGGTTCTATGCCAGAGACACCCAAAGTTCAGGATTGTACCCCCATCCCACCAGTTCTGCACAGTGTCCTCTCCCCACATAAAGAAAAGGGGGAAAAGGAGGTGTGCTTATTCTCTAAGACAGTTGCTGATTGGACAGAACAAGTAGAGATGAGTACTCTGACATGACACCACCAGAGATTTGCTATTTGGAAGGATGGTGTTACGAAACAACATGTGAAGTGGAACCTTCAAGGCCAGTTTGGTTTCTCGCAACCTACAGGAAGGCATGGAGTCTAACAGAACAGAAGGTGTTCACCAGTGACCACCGCAAGGAAGTAAGGGCTTAGAGGCTTCTGTCCCGCAGGTCACGGTTCTTCAAGTAGTCAACAAGCGAGGCCCTGTGGAGAGTGTTCAATGAAAGAGAATGGAATTTGAAGTATAATAATCAGCAGGCAGGAGTACAGGAGTCCAGCTATACTGGGTAGCCAAGTGACTGGATCAGCAGAATTGTTATAGTTAATAATAGGATTACACAGAGGTCAAGGTGAACCTGGGAAGCACGGCAACTGGAACAGCAAAGATGCAATGCTCTGAAGCAAGGATTCTCAGAGGTCCAGGTACGCTGGGCAGCAGGGTGACTGGAACAGCAGAGGTGTAATGTTTTGAAGCAAGGATTCTCAGATGTCCAGGTACGCTGGGCAGCAGAGTGACTGGAACAGCAGAGGTGTAATGTCTGCAGCAAGGATTCTCAGAGGTCCATGCTGGGCATGAGGGTGGCTGGAACAGCAGAGGCAGGGCTTGATCAACCATTAGGCTGATCAGGCTGCAGCCTGGGGCTCTTGGTCTCTAGGGGACGCAGCACCGGCAAAGTTAACAAGCATTTTTTTTTCCTACCTAAAATGTCCAGCGCTGCCTCCTCAGTGATCGGGCCGCCCCATGTCTCAAGTGTCAGTGTATTTAGTCACACTGATACAGGCAGCTAACAGCACATCCAATGCTGTTAGCTGCCCTGTCAGCTAACAGCATCGGAAGTTACTGGAGTTAATGAAGTTACTGGGAGGGGTTAATGAAGTTACTGGGAGGGGTTAATCAAGTGACTGGGGGGGTTAATCAAGTGACTGTGGGGTTAATGAATTGACTGGGGGGGTTAATGATTTTACTGGGAGGGGTTAATGAAGTGACTGGGAGGGTTAATGAAGTGACTGGGGGGTTAATGTGACTGGAAGGGGTTAATATAGTGACTGGGGGGTTAATGAAGTGACTGGGTGGGGTTAATGAATCTACTATTGGGCCTGATGAATTGACTGGGGGAAGAGTTAATGATTTGGCTGGAGGGTTAATGATTTGGCTGGGGTGATTAATGAATTGACTATGGTGGGTGACAAATTGGCTGGAGAGGGTTAATGATTTGACTAGAGGGGTAAGCAAATGAGTGGTTGGGTGGGTGATGAAATGGATGGTGGGGGTCATAAACCTTCTGGTGGGGGTTGATAAAAATGGCTGGGGAATGTAGTGGCTGGCGGGGGGAGCTGATAAAATAGCTTGTGGGGGGCATGATCTCTGTATTGTGTGGCGGTGACTAGAATGCTAAATACTAGACAGTCAGGGCTGGTAGATACTAGTATATGATTGTAAATAATTTTCATACATTTTATTGTCAATGTCTATACTAGGAGGTTGTTTTATATGGTCATAATGGAATGTTGTATTTGAATCATTCAGGATTTGTTAAAATTTTGCACTATAATACAATTTTTGCACATTTTAAATACAGGACTCCAAGTGTCCAGTAGCAAACTGACAACAACGCTCCAAGAACAAGCAAGAGAGAACATCACGTAGTCTACGCTGCAAGATCAAGTAAGAGATGAAGTGCACAATGAAGTGTGATTTATGTATTAATATTTTACAATTTTGTGTGTGTGTGTATATATATATATATATATATATATATATATATATAATTACACACACATTGGTGGTGGGAGTTGGGGTGGGGAGCAGCAAGCTGGGAAATGGGGGCGGGCCAGCAACACTGGTGTATTAGCCTAGGACAGATGTCACCCTTAATCAGGCCCTGAGCAGAGATGTAACGTTCTGCAGTAAGGATTCTCAGAGGTCCACATATGCTGGGCAGCAGGATGGCTGGAACAACAGAGGGGTAGCATTCTGCAGCAAGGATTCTCAGATGTCCAGGTATGCTTGGCAGCAGGGTGGCTGGAACAGCAGAGATGTAACGTTCTGCAGCAAGGATTCTCAGATGTTCAGGTACGCTGGCCAGCAGGGTGGCTGGAACAGCAGAGGTGTAACGTTCTGCAGCAAGGATTCCCAGAGATCCAGTTATGCTGGGCAGCATGGTGGCTGGATCAATAGAGATGTGAAAGTCAGTAATAGACATACACTGAAGACCGAGTGATGCTGGGAAGCACTTTAACTGTAGCAGTTGAGATGTACGGTCTGCGGCAAGAATACACACCAAGGTCCAGGGAAGCTGGGCAGCAAGATGACTGAATTAGCAGAGGTGTTAAGGGAGCCAGGAGTAGACACTTCCACACTGAAGGAGAGACTCAAAGAACTGGCCCAGAATGAATGAGCGAACCAGGTGCTTTAAATAGTCTGGCAATTAGTGGGCAGGAACCAATAAGCAGGAACTCAAAATGGCGCTGGACACGCCGAGGAGGAGCAGCGAGGGGAGCCATGGATATGTGAGCCAGGACCTGACCGAGCGATCAGAGGGCCCGGTATGTGTAATTTAAGTGTAAAATTAGGGCAGCTTGCTGGGGATTTTACACATTTTGTAGTAAATCAAATACAGGACTGTGCAAAAATGGTCCTTGTACTCAAAGGGCAAAACAGCTGGGTAAATCAATCAATCTCCCGGATCCCGGATATCAAAGAGAATCGCGTCATTTGACGCGATTCTCTGTGAATCACGCCATTTTGGAGGGTGGGAGGGGGTGGGGCGAGGCCAATCGTGTCATTTTGGCCCCTCCCCCGCGATGCAAATTACTGTTTCGCGGGGGGAAAGGGGGGGGGGGGCAAAATGACGCGATAGGCATCGTCCTGCCCCCTCCGCCCTCCAGTCACGCCCCCTCTCCCGGAAACTTGTTTCCGGGAGTTGGCAAGTATGGTGTCAAGTGTGTCTGTTTCTTTTCATTTGTTTGAATATAATGTGTATGTATTCTTGAAGGCATGGAACTATGTATTACTATGTGTTTGTGGAAGAGTGTATCATCATGAATTTATTGCTGCAAATTTATAAATAGTACTTTTTTAAGCTGCAAGTTAAGAAAACATCATTCATGGGTATCAACTGTGTAGTTAGTTAATATGCTGTGTTTGATGACATAATGCAAAATTATATAGTAAAACAGGGGCGTTTTTAGAAACTAATGGACCTGTGTGCAAGATTAGTACATGCCCCCTCCCCCATATGTGTACCTCCTCTCAACATTTTTAAATTAAGAATAAGGACAGAGGGACAGAGTGTGCACATCGTCACTTTGCATGAGGAGTATGGCGTGGTCACATCACATTAGGGGCATGCAACAACCTCCATGGGGTGTGCCCAGTGCTACAGAAGCACTTAGCTACACCCCAGTTGAATTCCCATGTCCTAAAAACAACCCTTTAATGCTATGCACACGTGCTGCTTGTAAAAATGTCATTGAACGACCATCACTTAGTGAGGCATACTGTATCTCCTAACTGTCCCCAAATCGAGATTAAAGTTCTTTAGCACAGTTTGTTGGTACAGTCCCCTTAAGTATGGACTGTCCTGCTACAATCATTACAGTATAGGTATAGTATATAGTAAAGTATATGGTAGACTGTGCTGGTCTCTGCTATCAGTTCCTGCAGATTTGACAACATGTTGCTGCTGCTGGTGTCTTAGGGCTCTATTTATTAATATTGGGTAATAATGAAGATTCTCTATTGCTCCTTATCACAGATATAGAAAATCTTCTATTGCCTAATTGAACAAGATGAGGATGCTGGGGTAGTTGAGTAATCCCCAGCAACCCGGCGATGCTAGCTGGCAATGGCAGGAGGAGTCTTACCAGGCCAGTGCAGGGTTCCTCCGCGCATGCGCACTTGAATTGAAAGCCCAAACTTAAAGCATTTTTTCCTTACAGTACCCCCAATTATCACCATTTTGAGCTGAGGACAGCAGCAGAAGCTTTGCCAGACAGGCTTCTTATATAGGTAGACCCCTCAATCTCTGTTGCTGCTTGGCCAGATCCTGGAATGTGTGAACCCTAATTGGAAATGTATAATTATTAGTCACATCCTGGAAAGCTGAATAACAAGGGAACGTTCTAGGCCTTCTTCCCCGCAACATTAAATAATAAAAACATTTACTTCATAACATGATCTAATATATTTCACCATCCCCTATAATTCCATCCCCTTAATTCCATCCCCTATAATTCCATCCCCCTAATTCTACAGCCCTCACTATATTCATTATCTGTTATTAAGCACCCCTTTAATTATTTCACTTAATCCCATTATTCATGAGACTCCCCCATCCCTATTCATTCCCCTCACTCCTGTTATTCATCATATCCAAACACCATTCGCCTTCACTATCTTCTTCACCCCACGTTCTCATTTCATACCCAAATCTGTTATTGATTACTCTCCCTGTCTCTCTTCTTCTTCCTTCCACCCCCCCACCATCATTACCCTCTCACCATTTTCCTTCCACTCCACACAATAAGTAAACCCTCAACCTCTTCCTTCCACTCCTCCGTTATCAATAACCCCTTACTGTCTTCCCTTGATTCACCCCCACCATCATTAAAGTTCCACTGTTTTCCTGTCACCAGCTACATCATTAACTCCTTACAATTTTTTCAACCCCCCCCATCACTTACCTTAAATATTCAGTGGGATCCCTTTGTCGCTGCTCTTCCTCTCCCTCCTTGACAGGCTGCAGTGGCCACTGATAGGCTGGGAGCAAAAGACGGCAATGGGCCCACTCCTTGGGTGCAAGGTGGGCCCATGAGTTGAGGGGTTGCTGCAGGGCCCCATTGACTCAAGAGCCCTTGTGCACTGTGAACCATGCACCTATTATAGGTGTGCCAATGGGTAAGTGGCATACCTGGGTAATTCTTTTTAAAGATGGTGACTCCATAGAAAAAATAAAAGAATAAAGATAAATAATTTTATTTAAGGTATACAGTATTTGTTGGGAGTTTCCAACTGTTGAGGTATATATTAATTATATTTTATTGTCCTCCTAATTGCATAGTGACATAGTAAATAATAAAATTTGCCTATACTGATCTTGATGGTTCTTTCTATTTTCACACAGCATCAAGTTGCATCTTTCAGTTCTCCTGAAAGCGGTCATCTTTGGATATGATGAAAAGAAAAGGATATTGCTTTATTTAATGTCACGGCTGTATATGACATGATATGTTAAATATTGTAAATAATGTATAATTTCAACAACGCAAGTGTATATATTTTATTAACTTAAGCAAAATAATTAAAATCTATGTTGGATGCAGAAATAAAAGTGTCAGGTGAACCTCACTTTCTCTGTTGTGAAATCCAACAAACCTCCCATTGTCCATTCTTGTTTAAATGTACATAGTCCGGATATTTATTTTCTTACTGTACATTCTGTTGTTGTTCCTGAGTTCCTGAGAGTTTATTTTTATCCTGAATACAGAACTTTCTCCTTTGTTCAATTTTCCAAGGCCTGTGTATACAGTCTCATGGCAAGAGCTCTTCAAGATCCTCTCTCTCTTGGCACAATGTTGTCAACTCCGTCATTACTTTTATCAGCTGCATATACAAAACATATCCATTCAGTGAGCACTGTCATATATGTATATTTAAATATTACTATTAGACTATTAAGAACTATTAAAGACTATTATATTATTTCCTTGTCAAGCAAAACTATGCAAACACATTGTAGTATTAGCTAATAGTTCCATTTACCTGTATGCATTCAAATATGAGCAAACAAAAACCATGAGATAACCTTTAGGTTGGAAGGCCCAGTATGTGTTTAAACCACTGACTTATTTTTCTAGTTGTCTTTTGTATCCATGTAATGGAATTTTTTTTATTCATTCTTGGTGTACTACATAATAGGGGCTACTAACGACTAAATATATGGGCATGTGATTTTATGCATGTAATTTCTGTATGATGGTTGTCTGGCGCTGATTGGTGTTACAGTATCTGTGGCACATTATTAATAAATTAATATGATGATGGTGATGATGATGTTAATAATAATGTTTTTGAAGGTAAATGGATAAAAAAGTCTGGAGCTTGAATAGGAAAAAGTAAGTTGAGTCCTTTAATCCATAATACACTGCATTTTTTGGACTGTAAGTAAAATATCTCTTTGTCTATGAAGTAGATCTGGTTGTGCCACATATAGATGGTCATAAATAACCAAACAGACTTTGTGAGTAACAGATTGCTAAACTTTTGGTTAAAAAAAGTTAATTAGTACCTGTCCACTCTCCTGGAAGGTACGGTAGACTTGTGAATTCCAGGTAGGTCTAGTAAAGTACACAGGACGAGGGCTCGATGACGTGATTCGCTGTGAATTGCATCATTTTGGCCCTGTCACCTCAGTGAAATGACACAATAGTGTCATTTTGCAATGGGGGGCAGGGCCAAAATGACACAATTCACAGATCCTCACCCCTCTCTGCAACTGCAATTCACCATCACCATCTCACGGAGGGTAAAAGTACAAAGCTGGCAAGTATGAGCTACTTGGCACCAAGTAACCCTTCAGGAGGCACTTTTATAAAGAGGATTCAAATTGTTTTATTACCACTCAGACCAGCAGGATTTATTTTTGTTTTGTTTGAACATATTTTCTGTGAATCAGATCATAGGCAAGGATACCACAAAAAAGGTACCTTCGCTCTCTCTGACTACAGGAGCTAAAGACCATTTTCAGACACAGTGGGGGGCAGATCTAGGGGAACCATTGGACCACGAGGACTGTTCTGACATCTATGAATGGACAGCATGTTGTTCTATCAATGTCTGAATCAAAGAAAAAACTATTACACAGATGTTACTACATCCGCTCCAGGCTCCACACCATATATCCACACTGGTACTACTACTTTCATGCATATGTGGTGGGACTGTCCCAAACTACCCACGATCTGGACTGCTGTCCTTTCCATTGCCTCAACAATTCTGTCCCCATGCCCTCTACTCCCAAACATGCATTCCTGCCCTTACCGATTCCAGACCTCCATTCTAATGCACAAGTTGTTCAGACACATTATCAGTGCGCCATACCATAATCAGCCTCTACTTCGATTCTGAACCTATTCTGTACTTGTAATTGACTGTCCATTGTGTGAGTCTTTTCCTTCACTTCTCTCTTATTACCCCCCCTGTCTCCCCCTACCCCCCACGCCATTCTATACTGCCCCTCACTCTCCCTACCTACAGCCCCCTCCCCCTCGTTGTTTGAAATATTATTGCAGATCATCACTGCAGTTTATATCCAGCACACAGCGATCATCACAATGTAAGGACGACATTGGGAAATGGTCATTGATGACTTCATGTGTCACATTTCGAAATGGTCTATGCCTCATATTTATATATGTATTATTGTTGCTGGATTCCTGTTGCTTTTCTCTGTACATTTGTAAGCGATTTGTAAGTTGTTAATAAAAAGTATGTAAAAAAAAAAAGTGCCCCCAAAACTAAGAAAATAGCTTGGCTCCCTGCTACAAAACGTTGGCTGCAAAGAGTAGGGCAGGCAGTGACTACGTAGATCAATAAGAAGAGAGGTTGCAGCTTCCCATTGGGCTGTGTGATCAAACTCACCATAGGCTACAAGCACAGCACTGGCACAAGGAAAACTGTGGCCCTCGTGCACCCACAGCTCTACTGCTGTAAAATAATAAAACACAGGCAGCGATCTGTTGTACCGTATTGCTGTTGAGTCCCTGTGTAATATCCTGAATGAAATATCTTTGCTGCCGCTGTAGTAATGCTAATCCTTGCAGGACCCACATTTTTTCAGTTTAGTAAATGACAATCGTATTTTTCAGGAATACAGATATGCTTCAACTAAAGTTTTTTGTATGACTTTATCTATTGTTCCTCCAAGGCCACATTATTCACTTAGTGGACCTTAATGCCTCTCCCACTAACCATTTTTCTCTCTGGGATCCTCTTCTGGGTGGTAATTAGTCACTGATTTTTCATAATACCCTGCCCCACATAGCAGCTGATGTTACTCACTTTCTTCTGTAAACTTTTTATTGGAGTAACATGAAGTAAACAGAAATCATAAAGCATAACCCAAAATATAACAATAGATGACAAATCTGGGCAAAGCATGTAACATTAACAAAGAAAATACAATGTCCAAATTGAATAAAGGAGCAATACATCATCATCAGTAACCAAGACATCAATAGATTAAGTTTACAGAGTACAGGCGCAGGCTGGCAGATGTCAGCCCGGGGGGCGCACAGGCGGGCGCGTCACATGACACGGGATGCGGCCGCGTCACACATGCATCACAAAAACCGGCTTCCGGGGGGGCGGCCGGCCGGCCCTAACAGCTGTGATTTTGAGCGGGCCGATGCCCCCCTGCTCCCCGGCTCAGCCCGCCCCTGAGAGGTCATAACAAATAATTAGCCAACATTTTTGAGAATTAATACAATTTCTGAAATGTATTGCAGGTGTGGCCAGATATTGTTGATATCAAAACAGTATAGATGCATTTGCAATGAATTAGAAGCTTGGTTATATAAATAAACATATGTCTAGTAATAGGGGAAACAATCTTAACTTGTCTCCATAGCATCTAGCATCACAAAGATCGATAAAATAGGCAAATGAGAATTTATGTTTCCCAGTGTACTTACCATTTTCACAAGCATCTCTTAGGTTACTGTAATTCACAGCAATGACTAACGAGACAAGCACAGGGTGACACATAGATAGGATTCACATAATTTTTTAATTAAAAACTGTGAATCTCATGAGAGCTGAAGTTTTCAAAAAAATCAGTTTTAGCAACTTACTCCCATTTGTCCTGTTAATGTGGGTTCACCAGAATTGGAAAATTAAGGAAAAATACATATTTTGATTTAATCATTTTGGGTGAAAAAATTAGAACCGCCCTTGCAAACGCAGAAACATAGAACAATCATCAGTCACTACGGAGAGTGATTGGTGTAAGTGCAGGGCCTGATTAAGGGTTCAGGCCACACTAAGTTTATAAGTTTGTAGTGCCCCTTTCAGGGGCGCACGGAGGATTGTCGGGGGGGGGGTTTCTCCCCGCCGACCCAAAAAAAAAAAACAAGAGAGAGAGCTGCTGCGCATGCTCCGTTTCGCCAGCGCTGTCCTATACAGCAGCCGCGGCGCTGTCTAAGAAGCGTCTGCGGCGGTGCTATATACAATACAGCACCGCCGCGGACGCTTCTTTGACAGCGCTGCGGCTGCTGTATAGGACGGTGGCCACTTAGTTAGCGCAGGGGGGGGGATTTCTAGAGACTCAGAAACCCCCCCTGCGTGCGCCACTGCCTTTGTCTTCCACAGCAGGCTAATACATGATAGGTAAAAACGAGCTTGTCCTTAATTTAAAATCTGGCTTCCTTCATCTCCAGCGTTGTTCATGTTCCTGTGTTTCCGAAACTCAGCTCCATTTGGCTTTATAAAAGAGTCAGGGCAATCTTTGACATTTATTTAATTTTAATTAAAATCAGAACTCTGTGGCAGAACGGAGGCATGAACGTGCGAAACTGAGGGACGAAGATGTGAAGGTTATCACATCTGTGTCCACCACCCTCTTTGTCTGTCCTATTTGCTTATTCTCAAGAGCCACCCAAAGGATAACTTGTTGTTTTCAGTTTTTACCAAGAGAATACGTCAAGATTAAAACCTTAGAAGCCTTACAACCTGTCTAACTGGTCCCTATCTGCCTCTTTCCTCATCCTGGTGAGTAGTCTATGTTCTGGTGAATAGCATAAATCAAATGCTTTACTAACTATCCAAAACTGAGTTAATTCTGGTTTCTATAATGCAAAGTAACATTTGATCAGGTTAATAGTGTACATCATGGTACCCATTTTGGTTGCAGTTATAATACAGGACTTATCCTGGTGACAAATGTACAAATTGGACCCTAATCTGGTGGGTAACATATAAAGCAAACCCACAATTTTGACAGGTAGCATAGAAAGCAGAACCCATTCATTCTTATGGCTAGCGTACAAAGCAGAAAACATTCTGGTGCTTAGTAAATAAAGCAGACCTCTGATCTGGTGGCTAATGTAAAACAGACCACCAATCAGGTGACTAGTATAAACAGCAGACTTCCAATCTATTCTCTTCCTACTCAGTGCTCTGATTGGTTAAAAGTATCAAACAAAAGACTTTACAGTGGACTGCACTTGTAGCTATCTGCTAGATGTTAGTGGTCCTGAAGCATTCCATTTAATCAGCTCTTCCCAGAAAGTCTGAAGTTTTCTAGAAAACTTACTAAAAATCTTTACTTGGTGGACCACCGCATTCTATTGAATGTTTACTCTTGAGTATGAACAGTAACTGCTATCCCACCAGTTTAATTGTTATAGTGAAAAAATAAGTAAAAATCACCATTATTTTTATTAACAGTCCTCTATAAATTCTTCAAGTACTGATATTATATTAAATTGTTTTTTTATTATTTTATGTTAATCATTCATTTACCACTTCATAAGGTGCTAGGTGAAGTTTGACTGTGCTCAGACTGACATACTTCTGCTATTTTCTCCAGGGCAACTGCATACAATTGAACAGGTTAGGCAGGTTCAGCTCATAGTGGAGCAAGGGATCAACATCTTTGACAGATATACAAATAAAAAAACATGTTGCTTCCATGGTGACTACCAGCGAAGTTAGGAGCTAGAAATAGCAGTTTTACACCTTGGCAAAACCATGTTTCCCTTCACAGGGGGCAAATGTAAAATGTGCGGCCATATTTAAGGTTGGTTGGGTAGCACTCACACTGTAAAAATAAAGCCCATTATTTGTGTGCTACATGCAAAAGGAGGCAGTATTTTCTCTGCATGCAAAAAAGGCATTTGCACCCCTTACATCACAACATGATTTGTCCATGTGCAAATTTGCACCATTTAACTGCATTTGTTCCTAACCCTAACTATGGATGTATTTTTGTATCTTGACTTTCCAGTCATTAAAATTACCTAAAGATCCTCAAGTGCGCCTAAAGCTAATGCTACGGACACACTGGAGGTTTTTCAGCCAATGATCGGGCCAATCACCCAATTAACAACCGCTCGGCCAAATATGGCGGTAGTGTGTATACTTACACGATAAACAACAGTTGTTCCAAAGTGCCAATTGTATGTTCATTTGATTGGTTGTACTGTTTAATAATCTCGTTCCAATCACCTTAGGGTCATGCAGTGTGTGTGCACTCACGATCACGATCTCCATAGAGGTTACAGAGTCATGATCTTTTTCAGCCGATGCCAGCAATGAACATGTCCCGGTGAAGAAATTTGCAATGACACGTGGATAGCTATAACAAAGTGGTTTTAATAATCAGGGTAAAAAGAATGAGTGAATGAGTGACTATTGTGCTGTCTCTTAGCAACTAGAGGACCATATGAAGAGCACAGATCTGAAGGTAAATCGTGTGTAGTGTATATGCATAAATCGCCTGACTTTCAGGGGTAGGTACAATCAGTGTAGATAACAGATTGGTCGGAGAATTCTCTAGCGTGTACCTAGCCTACCTGGTGATGCTAGATAAAAGGGAAGCATAGGAAAAGTGACTTTGTTGTCCTCTGAACATTTTGAACCAAATAAGCACATATTGTCCATTAAAGTGTATTTATGGTATAAATTATGTCTGATCTGTAAGATTATATTTTTCATTTTGCAGCGAGCTACTCCATATTCTAGTACAAGTCTGTGGGGTATATTTAAGGCAAAAAGCCATATTGCTTTGCCCTATACATCAATGGGGCATATTTTCCATCAGTGATCGCTTCCCCATGTAAAAGCCATTTAACAAGGATTGCGGCTTTACTTGTGCTACCGCAAACCTTCTTCTGTTATTGCCATCACAGAATGAAATAAGAAAATGATATGGAAAAAAAACTTTTTTTTCATCCACAATAGATGCATATTTTTTATTTAACTAAAAATATTTTAAATTTAGGAGAGGTAAGTCAAGAAAAAAATCTTAATACAGACGTACACAAATGCATTTTTGGTGCGCGTGCACATTACAAAAAGGCATATTATATGCAAAAAGGGACTTGCATCCAACTTGAAATGAGCCTCAAGGAGTTAAAGAACAGCCTCAGTCATTCTTGATATGTCCCATGAATGAACCTGCCACCCAACCAAGCCAGTCTCTGCAAATACCTCACCTCCTCCCCACCCCACCTATTCTAGTGTTAATCCCTCTGCCAGTTGCCTAAATCAACAGCCTTAAACTGTTGTAAGACTCTTTAACATCAGTTTATAAAGCTTGGATCTTCCCATGTTTTCGAATATTTACAATTGTGACTAAATTGTAACTGATATGCCTGGGCACTCTTATTAATAAAATAATTTAATGCTTCTAAATGATGTGTAATGTGTAATAAAATATAAATACAGAAATTATACACAGAACAATTAATGTACATTGAGCAGTCAATTTGTTAGATTAATCTACCTAATACTTGTAGCCTAAAAAGTGCATGGACTCAACAAGGTGACGACAGTGCAGGTGAGGGATCCCAGCCCATGTTGAATTTAATGGGCCTGATTCATTAAGGAAAGTGAAGCAAAAAAATGAGTAACTTTCACCTGGGCAAAACCCTGTTACATCAGAGGCAGTTGTAAATTTAAAATCTGGAGATAGATTTATAGTTGGGATACGGCATGTCCTAGATTAACTTTACATTTCAGTGTACAAATAAAGCTATCAAGTATTTGTGCGCTACATGAAAAAATAGCCAGTATTTAACTTATGTGCAAAATAATAAACTAATATGCACTCCTTGCATTGTAACATGGTTTTGTCCAGGAGAAAACTTTCTCAATATTTTGCCTTTCTTTCCTTAATGAATCAGGCCCGATGTGTCCAATAGACAGAGGTGAAGCCATGTTGCCCAGAGCAAGCGTATGCAAAGGCTCCCTCTCCCAAGTAATGAAGTTCACCTAAAGTAGTGTTATCAAGATGGCCAGGCAGCTCAATGAATTTTAACGCTGTTAAAAGTGAGATCCAGTTAAAACATATAGGGAGCCTTGTGGAAATATGTAACATTTTATTATATAACCGCTTTTCATACAAGTACTGCCATAATACTTGTGTAGTTCACATGGGGAAGCGTTCACTGCCGGAGAATCTTACATATGCCAGGATTATCAGCAGGGTTATAGTGTCAAAACTATTAAAATCAGAAGATTTTACTTACTTGCCATCCTTAGATTAATCCACAAGGGTTCTGTATGGCAGGCAGCAGGATACCAATGATTTCAGCAGAAGAGGAAGGTATGAGGTGAGAGGAGAGAGCTGGAAGAAGAATGGAGAGGTAGGAGAAGGTGCAGGGCAAGAGTAAAAGTGGGTTGTGAGGGGCAAAGGGAAAAAATGGGTGGTGGGGGCAAATGATAGAAGAAGATGGGGGGATAGATAAAATGAGGGGGGTGAAGAATGCAGATATCTATACAAACTGAGAACCAGGGTTTGGAGTAGACTTGCCCTGGAGCTGAGCATCAGGTGGAGGAGCAGCAAAGGTCTGTCAGGAGGAGCAGAGGTCAGGGTCTGAGGATTACAAGGCGTGCATAAACCTTAGATTCCATGATCAACACTCCTTCGGGAGAAGCCTGTGGATCTGTCTTCCAGGTGAGCCTACTGTAGTAGAGAGACTGGGATTCAGATCACTACCATACGTCTGGATCATGAAGAACCAGGGGTGGATTAATAGCTTGGCCAGAGATCGTTTTAGTCAAACAGAAGCAATTGACAGCTTGGCCAGAACTATGTCATGTGGAGATAGCAGAAAGACAATTGATTACACAAGATATACATATCATGTTTTCCAGGTAGAGGAGGTACTGGAGGCTGAATGAGTGAATTAGTTCCCCAAGCGAAGAGGTGTACAGAGCCTTGTGGGACCCCAAGAGATAGTAAAAAGGTTGAGAGGAGGAAGTGCTAGAGGTAGAAGCACAAATGGAGCAGTTTCGAAATTTAGGAAGTGAACCAGGAAAGAACTGCGTTATGAAGGCCAATGGGGTGAAGGTTGTGTAGGAGAAGAGGGGGATCAACAGTGTCAAAAGAGGAATATTGGGAGCGGAAACCTGATTACACCAATCGCTTAGTAGAAGGATGCAAAGGGGAGGAGAGGGGAGGAGAGAAATAGGGCGATTGCTGGAGAGAGAGGCTGGTTCGAGAGATGGTTTCTTTAGAATTGGTGACATGAGCACATATTTAAATGAGTATGGAAATGTGCCAGTGGAGAGAAACAGGTTAAGGAGGTGAGCTAGATGTGGGCATACAGTGGGGGAGAGGGCGAGGAGAAGTTGGGAGAGAATAAGGTAGAGGGGGCAGGTTGTAGAGTGAGATTATGAGATGAGTGCAGAGTCTTCAGGGTAAATGTATCAAGCTGAGAGTTTTCTGGTGGGTTTGAAAAGTGGACATGTTGCCTAGAGCAACCAATCAGATTCTAGCTGTCATTTTGTGGAATGTACTAAATAAATGATAGCTAGAATCTGATTGGTTTTTCAAACCCGTTGGAAAACTCTCAGCTTGATACATTTACCCCTTCATCTTCAGTCACGTGAGAGAATGCATTGAGGGTCAATTGAGAGGGGGGGGGGTGTAGGTGAAGGTGGATAGAGTGGGTTGAGTGTGTGGAGTTTGGCATGAAAAAATATCTTTTCTAATGGTGTTAATTTTGTCTTTGCAGTAGGTGACAAAATCATGGGCTATAAGGGATGAAGGGGAGGGGTGCAGTTAGGCATAGATGTGAGTTAAAGGTGGCAAAGAGGCGATATGGGTTAAAGGATTGGGTGAATATTAGCGATTTGATTGTTTGGCAATTGAGAGGACAGTGTTGTAAGATGTGAGGATGGATTTATAGTGGAGTATGTCAGGATACCAGGGGCACTCGGCAGTGCGGGAGCACTTTTGCAGGTAGCCGGTCTGTTTGGTTTGCTATGGTTAGGGCTTGGATTGCCGTGGATGCAGTACCTCCATGCCACCAGAGGTGCTGCTCTTCCACTATGTACATTTTCACTCACTAGTAGAGTTAATCTCTGCTCCTTATTAATGGTACACCTGTGTCTCTTTATTTATGTCTGTTCCTTCCTATGTACCATGCTGGTCATTGTTGTGCTCCTGGTCTCAGGGATTTCTACAAACTACCTGTTCACCTGTGTTCCTGTTATCTTCCTTCGGCATCTCCGTGTAATCCCTGTGCTATATTACACCATATGTTTGTGCCTTACTGCATTTTCTGGAAACATATCTGCAATAAATATTGTGTATTTCACCATATTCCGGGCCCCTTAGCTTTTATTTTCTGCATTGAAATGTGACCATGCTAAATCTTTGTTATCATTATTCTGAGTTAAAACTATACTTGCCAACTCTCCCAAATTGCCCGGGAGACTCTCGAATTCGGGGTACCTCTCCCGGACTCCCGGGAGAGCTGACAATTCTCCCACGTCTGCCCACTTTCTAGTGAAGTGGGCAGATTTGAAGCCTCCATGAAGTGATACTCCAAAAATCGCATCATTTTGGCCCACCCCTCGTGCTAAAATTATGCGTTTGCGTCGTTACGTCGCAGGGGGTGGGGCTAAAATGACATGATTTGCGGAGCCCTGCCCCCTCACACCCACCTCTACACCGAGACTCTCGGAGGACAATCATTAAAGGTTGGCAACTATGGTTAAAACACTTTTGTCTTCAATCCTTATGTTGATCAATGCACTAAGTCATGTAATCTGTGCCTACATTAATGTTAATTGTTTAAGCCATTTTAAATTACCTGAGAGCTAGTTCCTTTTTTTTTCTATTTGTTATCCATTGACATACTGGTTTTTCAGTTGCCTGCCCAATTTATAAACATGCCAAGAGGCTTGTCCCTTTTTACCTGTAGTATTTGACTGTTCATATACTGTGTGTCAGGTTGGGTCTTCCTGAGTCACCCCTGGTAGAACGTGTCAAGGGCTACAAACCCAAATAGAGAATAGGACACTGAGTCTGAGAAGAGGTGAGATGTAGCTTACCTTTAATACCCTACCCCCACTATGCACAAGTAATCAGAAGAAAAGGTCTACATATTTATACATCTTAATTAAGTCGCCTCTAATGCACCTTCTTTAGAAGTAAGCAAACATAATTTTTCTAACCTCTATAACTTGATTCTCCTTATTAATGAGTTTGCTGAACTCTAAATCCTCAAGTTCTACTATGGCTTTCTTATAATGTAGCCTCAAAACTATACCCTGTTCAATATGTGGTCTCCCTAGTAAATCTTACAATAGTAATAATGTTCATCACATGTATTTATCCCACTTCTTTTGTATCCCAAGATTTTATTCACCTATGTGCTGCTATGTGACTTTCTGTCAGCTAGCATTCCTAACTCTTTTCTTAGCTCAGTTTTCCCCATTTGTATTCCACTTAATGTGTAAGTAACATAGTTATGTGGCATAAATGTAGTAACCTTGTCCTCTGACAGTTGTTCCCATTAACTTACTGTCCTTCTCTACCACTTACCGTAAGGTAATTGATCTAATCTTGTCTTCTTGCATTGCAACCCGGATTTATAGCACTGGACATTGATAGCGCTTCTTTAACCAGGGATAGTCAGGGTTCCGTTATGCTGGAGGACCCCCACATAGAGAACCCAATGTGTAGAGTGTGGCGAGGCTCATTCATTTCATCAAAATAATATATGAAAGTTCAAGCTGGGCAAGCTCTGAACATCAAGTCTCCCTTTGTAGACACCTGACTTCAGCAATCTCTGGTTTGAGAAAAAGGGAGTACCAGTGGAGGAACCTCTACTATTCTATTTGAGGATATTATCTGAAAGGACTTTTTCAAAACTGGAAATTGCCCACAGCAAATACTGATGAAATATAGATGATGCTTAAACAAATAACCTGCATAGGATGTCATTTACTAAGCATACTTGACGTACAAATCACATTGGTGTTGCATCCATACTCTTAAATAGTTATACTCTCAGGAGACACCTTCACAAACTAGGTGTGCAGATAGGTATAAAAACATTTAAGCCTGCATCCCAGCATAAAGGGCACCTCATTTCATGCAGGTCCTACACTGACCTATATGCTTTAAACACCATTAAAATTCAGTTAAAATCAGATGCACTCACCTCCCAGGTATAGGGGTTTACATCTAGCAAGGGCTAGATGAGCCTTAAATAGGCTTGATGGACAGCTGGCAAGACAATATAAGGCAATATTTGAGACAAAACCAGAAGAAAAATAAGCCTGTGCTCTATATATCTCATATTATATATGGTGCCATCTGCATGGCAGTATGCACACGCTCTGTATATCCCATATTATATTTGGTACCAGCTGCACGGCAATATAAATGCCCATTTATGTATACAAAACAAAAAGACAGTTGTCAGCACTTATCCTTAACACTGGATTTGTATCTAGCAAAATTAAAACATGAGGATTTTGATCAAAACTTTTAAGCCTGCATCCCAGCATTAAGGGCATCTCCTTATATGCACGCAGCGTGTACCATATATAATGTGGGATATACTGAGCGCAGGCTTATATTTTCTCTGGTTTTGTCTCTGTCATAGCAGCTGTCCATTAAGCCTATTTAAGGCACATTTGGGTATGGCTCACAAGCCAGCCCTTGCTAGATGTAAGCCCCTATACCTGGGAGGTGAGTGCATCTGATTTTATCTGCATTTTAATGGTGTTTAAAGCATATATGTCTGTCTGTGTAGGATCTGCATATAATGAGGTTCCCTTGATGCTGTGATGCAGGCTTAAATGTTTTGATCAAAATATAAACTAACACCTCATGTTTTCTAGGTACTCTATACTTAGGAATGTCCTCACTTTGCCTATTTCCCCCCATCATCTGATACAATCTTCTGCTCTTCCACAAACACCATTGTCTCGCTCAGTAAATGTACATTAGCCCAAACCAGTTGCATGGCACTACTAGAGACCAACAACCTTCCTGTGCTTCATCAGTTGCCTCTACAGTGGATGACAGTGTTAGTTTTACAGTGGTATCTTGACATACACACCACCTGTATTTACTGTTTTTTCTAGAGAACAAAGCAAAATATTCCTGCATATCTCTACCAATTACCCTTTGGTGCTTTGTGACCTCTCACTGATTTAAAATATTTTTCTGAGATGCTGGAAAATCTTTCATAGTCAGGAATTGATTAATTTGCACAATGTTCATATAATTTATTAAAACATTTAGCTCAAATTATGACACAGATCTGACTATCCTATAATTTCACATACTTTTCCAACAAGGACAGTAAACACATGATAAAAGGTCAGTTTGTATAAATTATTGAATCAGGTTTTTATCTATTACTAGAATTTTAGTTAAGGTCAGATAATACTTTAGACCAAATTAATACAGGTAATAAACAGTCAATGAATGTTGTAACGACAATGTGCAAAACAATATAGTAACCTTATGCTTCCTCTCTGTTACTGTGCATAATAAAGTCATACTCAACAAATCCACTAGATGGCATAATACCTCTGATTTACAGAAGTTACTCCTGGGGGTAAATATATCAAACTGCAATGTTTTTTTGTTTTCTTTCCAGTGACTTCAAATCAAATTGACATTCCAAAATCAAACTTTCAGGGATGTGTGTGGCATGTTACAAGGACCAAATAATATTATGAAAAAAATAGTGGGACAAAGTTCAATAAGGATTACATGTAAGGGGATTTTTTTAAATTGTATTACATTGTAGTGGCATACTATTCCCTTAGTAGTATTTTTTATTCAGTTGGGCTATTATTTCTTATTTTTTTATGCCCCTCTAAACAAGGAATCATGAGTACCCTCATAATTAAAACTTGTACTGTGCCTTCTGTTCTATTCCATACTTGCCAACCTTTGAATAGTGAATTCCTGAAGACCCCAGGCAGGGGAGCGTGGTTGGAGGGTGGGAAGGTGTGGGGCACGGTCAATTGTGTCATTTGGCCCCACCCAACGTCAGTTTGTCACAGGGAGCTGTGCCAAAATGACGCAATTCCCTACGAATTGCATAATTTTGGTGTGTAAATTGCAATATGCAGGATACTTGTTTGCTCTCCCGGGAGACCTACCCAGATTTTGGGAGTCTCTCGGACATTTTGGGAGAGTTGGCAAGTATGTTCTATTTTTAGAATGGCCAAAAGTAGGGACGGTGACTTATATACTGTAAGGAACAAACACAGACAAATAGCCCCAGCACACTGCTATAGCCAGCAACAGATCTGCTATTTCTACTGTAGATAAAAATGCAAAAGTCTTAGTTGCACACATTTGCAAATGTATGTTGAAGCCACCCACCACTCCACGGTGATTTTGCTAATAGGGTGGATCTACTCTAAACAATGAGAGTCCCATATATTTGGGCCATACATATGTGTTTTTAAATTAAGAGCTAACTTACCAAAGAGGTACCCCAGAAGCTTCCAAATAGCAATCCAATGTCAGCACTCCCCCTCAGCTACTGACATCAACATGCCTCTCAGACAAATAAAGAAAATGGAAGTTGCTCAAATCAATTTATAGGCTATATCAGGTGCATGATTTGAGCAACTTCCATTTTCTTTATTTTCTTGACTTATATACTGTGTTGATTTTGGTTACATCACCTAACTGGCAAATTTACTACCAATTTTCATTTTCGTACATTGGCAGCTTCAAAGCCGCCCAAGAAAAACCCTGAAAAAGACAAATTGCAGCTTGATACATTTTGCCCTGCTGCTGTTTTCCAATCCAACAATAAAGATATGTGGTAATCCAGTTGTTTAGACAAATTACCTAACGGCTGAATCTGTAGCTTATTTGCCTACACACCTTATAAAGCAAACTGAACAGTTGATGGTTTGGGCAGAATGTCAGGGGCCCCATGATACTGTCGCCAATGACCACAAGCAGACTAATGCAGATTTTCTGATCGAATCAGACTGCATTTTAATTATTTAGGAAACTAACAAACATTTGTTTGCACAGATCTTTCTGGCAGTTATCATGAGGTGACAGAGGTTATAGAGCTGGTGGGGACACATATTTCTAAACTATGAGGGTCTCTGGCATGGCCTCCCCAGTTCTAATAGTTATGTAAGGGGATAGTATTAGTTCAAAAAATTGTTTTTGAGTGGAATTAACTTTTCAAATACATTGATTTTCTTCTATGGTCTGTCACAATTTCAACCAAGTGTTTAGCTTCCTTTCACCTCGAAGATACTTGTCTGCTCCCATATTTATTGATAACTTACCTGCCCAAACACAAGACCCACCACAATGCTTATTATGTTATCGCCATATTTGTATGCCAATAACAAAAGAAAGAGAATGAAAAACATTTTTATTCTGTCAATAAAGCACTTTTTTTGCATGGGCAATATCTTTTAAAAAAAATACATAGTTTTAGCTATTATACAATTTATTTTTACAATTGTGTTTTACAATTTATTTTTACAATTGTGTTTTCTGTTCCACTACATATACGAGAAGCACACTGAAAGATGTACATAGAAAACACATAACGTTTACCTTGTCCCTAGTCAATTCTCTTGTAATGCCCATCTTTTCCAGCATTGTGGGGATCCATACATTTACCAGCGTGTGGGGCAGGTTCCGTTGCTCTTCCAATACAAAGGGAGCTCTTTATCCATTTACTGCAGGATATGTATGTGTGACTGTTCAGTTTATCCTGATTTTACACAGGGGTGCACGGAGGATTGTCGGGGGGGGGGGGGTGGTCTCTCCCCGCCGACCCCCAACCCGAGAGAGAGCTGCTGCTGCTCCGTTTCGCCAGTGCTGTCCTATACAGCAGCCGCGGCGCTGTCTAAGAAGCGTCTGCGGCGGTGCTATATACAATACAGCACCACCGCGGACGCTCAATTTGACACCGCTGCGGCTGCTGTATAGGACAGTGGCCACTTAGTTAGCGCAGGGGGGGTTTCTAGAGACTCAGAAACTCCCCCTGCGTGCGCCACTGTTACACATGGGGCTATATTTACTAAGCTGCGGGTTTGAAAAAGTGGGGATGTTGCCTATAGCAACCAATCAGATTCTAGCTGTCATTTTGTAGAAAGCACGAAATAAATGAAAGCTAGAATCTGATTGGTTGCTATAGGCAACTTCCCCACTTTTTCAAACCCGCAGCTTAGTAAATCTATCCCATGGTCTCATGTCTTTTCCACCTGCACCATGTTTTTCTCCCCACTGCTTCCTCTTCTCATCTCCACACCCCGTCTGCCATTTTGGGGACGATTCTGAGTTGGACGCATATGAGTTTATAAAAATTGTTTATATCAAATACGTGTAAAATAACATATTTACGCCCATATGTCATCATCTGTAGCATAAGTGCCAGGTTTAGGTCAGGCTTGCACCAGATACACCTATAAGCTCAAGCAGAGATTTTTAACATTTGTTTGGATAAGGAAAAATGCAATCACTATTATGTTTAATTCAAATAAAAAAACTGTGTAATACATTTGGTATAATCTTCTTTCTTGTGTATGAATGAAAGTAGAAAAAATGAATTATAAAATATAACCACAATCGTATAATATAGACAAGAAACCACTATCAATGTTAGAGCCAATCAGAAGCCGATAACTAGTGCTGGTTCACAATCAGTGTGCATTTGTACCAACCCTCACGCACTGGCAAGTGATAAGGCCATTGACAGGCATCTGTGCATATATATCCCCTTACTGTACTCATTCTAATTTTACCTGCCCCTTCTCTCATCTGTTCCCCATCTCCAAACGTAAAGATGCACAAGTACCAAATCTGCATACGGACATAGGCCCAACTCAGCATGAGCTCCTACGTTTCTACATGTTTTCATTTGCATGCTGCCCCCTGTGACAGAAACTTCCCGTGGAGCAGAAGAGCAAAAGCCCTTATTATTTTTCTTATAACTTGATTGCTGCCAGATGCCGTTTGCATGTTTACTGTGAGGAAGGAGACAAAAAAAATCCCAAAAAACAGACAGACTATGCATGTAATGAAATTCAACATGCATAGGGATCATTTATAATGCATGGTCCAATTGTCCATTTGGCTGTTTAATATCCTTGCATGTATCTGTTATATGATCCACCACAAACATAGTGGAACTCACACAAGTGCTAAATACACTGATCAGAATGAGCCCTTAGGGAGTGCTGGTTACAACATAGTCCTACTGTTATTTATTTCAGGGGTAAATGTATCAAGCTAAGAGTTTTCCGGCGGATTTGAAAAGTGGAGATGTTGCCTATAGCAACCAATCAGATTCTAGCTATAATTTTGTAGAATGTACTAAATAAATGATAGCTAGAATCTGATTGGTTTTTTAAACCCGCCGGAAAACTCTCAGCTTGATACATTTACCCGCTGGGGGTAAATGTATCAAAGTGCGATTTTGCAAATCCAGTGATTTTTTCGGGAGAGTTGAAACTCGCAGATGTATGAAGCTCAGATTTCATGCAAAATCGCCAGAGTTCTGCTTCTGTCAAAATCGCTATTTGCAAAATCGCCAGAGATCAAACTCCTGACTGTTTGCCACTCCAGCTATACAGCTCTCAAATGCATGAAACTGCGAGTTAGCAAACTCAGGAGAGTTTGCTTCAAAAAAATCCAGATACAACACAGGGAAAAATTTGGCGTGGGGTCCCCCCGATTTTCACTTTACCAGCACTAGACAAACCAGCCATGGTTGGCAGCACTATAGCAGTGGGACACGCAGCAGGGGTGTCCCTGCCATAATAACTAACCAACCCTAGACTGTTCAGCCTTGGGCTGGATAACCTAGGGAGTGGGGTCCGCCGAAAAAAATGAGCAGGCCCCCCCCCACCTAGAAAGAACCAGCCCAGTGCTGATAGCACTAGGGCTCTTCCTACTACCCCTGGGCTGTGGGTAGTAGGGTAATAACGGCGAAAGTGAGTAAAAATAATAAACTGACGCCATTTTGTTTTGTGGAACTACAAAGTGCCAGCCAGCCAGGTTGCCCAAAACAGTGTGGGCATGCTGCTGCTTGTATAACTACAAGCACCAGCATACCTACGGCAGTTAGGGCATGTTGGCACTTGGAGAACCACAAGTACCAACATGCCCTGACATCCCTGGCTTGCTGGGACTTGTAGTTCCACACACAGAAAATGTTAAATAAACCACAACACTAATAACACCCAAAATACTCACCGATGAAGTCTTCATTGTAGTCCAAAAGGTCCCAGATTAATTATACCTTCCAATTGTCCTGCTTGCCCCAGTCCCAGATTAATTATATCTTCCAAAAGTTTATGCTTGTCCAATCTCTTCTGCACTTCGCCCAGGAGGGGCCCCTTGTTGCTCGAAGTCTTCTTTGCTTCGGCCAGGAGGGCCCCATATTTGTAATTCCCACGACTCTTTAATCTTGCTTGAAGAAAAATAAAAAAATCAGGAGCCGACGATAACACCTCCTACCTAGTAAGAGATCCAGTACGCAATGAACTTACGTTCATTTCACAAGCTC
This sequence comes from Mixophyes fleayi, assembly GCF_038048845.1. Taxonomy (NCBI): domain Eukaryota; kingdom Metazoa; phylum Chordata; class Amphibia; order Anura; family Limnodynastidae; genus Mixophyes; species Mixophyes fleayi. The sequence continues at coordinate 339,831,148 of NC_134402.1, read as the reverse complement.
TATATACTGTATTATGTTATTTTCCCACGCTAGTGGGGAAATCACCTAATACTGTAAATAGAGCTTACGCAAGTAGCGTAGCTCATTGCGCATGCGCTACGCTACTTGCATAAGCTCTATTTACAGTATTAGGTGATTTCCCCACTAGCGTGGGAAACTCACATAATACAGTATATAGAGCTTGCGCAATGAACATTGCGTACCGGACCTCCTACTAAGTAGGAGGTGTTATCGTCGGCTCCTGATTTTTTTATTTTCATTATAAACTGTTATTCTTGCTATTTGGAGGCATTCTTTTACTGTATCACATCAGAGAACTTCATGGCATATCTGCTTTTCCCATTTATTTTCAAATTTCAATAACCTAATCTAACAGCCACTGTTATGACAACAGACTCACCAGAGGCTGTGTGAGAGGGACAGGGTGGACACATGTTGGGGGGCCTGTAATGTTGGGAGGTTAATGATAGTGGACGGCAGCTATTACTGTAGCTGTAATCTTTTGTGGCCCAGAAGAATTCAAACATGCTGTCAACATTCAATCACACTGCTCCCAAATGCCTGACGTACCTTCCATCCACGTTGACATGGTGCTGGTCATGAGATATGCATGCCATGCAGATGCCAGTGTGCCATGCAGCATTATCCTATCTCAAGTCAGAACTGCATCACCCGTTTCACTGATATATAGATCTGATATTTAATATAGTTCCTAGAATTTTTTTTGACAACAGTAAAAGTTACAGTACCATATACAGTCTACAGCTGATCTTCTGGCATTATCTAAGAATATCCAGTTGAAAGCTTACCACCCACCTGTTAGAAACCACCACAGTATAATGATTGTAGTAGTGTACTATAAAAGTTATCTCTCTGCTTGCAGTAACTTTAAAGTGACTGTGAGGGAAAATACCAAGGGGTGCACATTTAATTTACAATCAGAGTCTGGTTGACAGAGCCAAGGAATCTTTGATATTGCTCATTATAACTCTGATCCAATACTGTATGCATATCCTAGAGTCATAGAGTACATACTATTGAACCTTCACTTGAAGTTTTGAAAGTAAATAAACTCATCTCTCAAAAAGAGGTGGGCCCAGGATTAAAATTTGTCAGGGGTCCATAATTCTTAGGGCGGTCCTGAATGTGGGTGGGAGAGGGTTTTTTAAAACAAAACCACCTAGTCTATCTAAAAATTATTAAACTTGACAAATTATATTTCATATTGCCACCAGTAAGATTTTGTTCCAAATCTGACACTCTGAAGTTTTCAACTAGTACCTGACTTATCGAAAAACATAATATCAACCTAGTTTAACGAAAGTTATTGTAACCCAACAATCATCTGCTTTAAATGTAAAATTATAACAACCAAGCCTAACTGACATGTGAATTCTTTAAGTACACAAAGACTGAACAATATTAAAAGGAGTTTAATATGCCAAAGAAAGTCACAATGTATATTGTATTAAAAAGGACAACAAAATAACATGCAGAAATACAATTGCAAACACTTTTATTACAGTAAATAGTAGTAAGATGAAAACCAAAAGCTCATATATTTTCATGGGATCTGCACTGCGCAAGCCTGGAAAATAGCAGATTGATCCCCCCAGGAACTGACAATTTTTACTAAAAACAGATTACCTTTTAAACATTCTCTGTTGCCCACCAGCCCCCGCTTTACAGTGAAGTCAATAAAATAAGATCTGTATGTAGTATAATTGTTTTTTTATGGCCCTTGCCACAAACATTTCTATTCAGGCATCTTTTAGATATTGTTTCCCTGGAACATCACAGAAATATAATAATACATACAATAAACAGAGGAGGACCCCCCCCACCCCAGATATATATGAGACATTATTATGAAACAGAAATTCCTTAGGAAGATTGGATATATCTCTATGTTCCATATCCAACAGATAGTTATAATTGACACTTTTGACATAGCCTGTTGAACTGATAACAGATATGTACAACGGTCCCCTAAAATCTGAATTGTGTAAATGTTAACCTACCAGAAATATTATAAGGCACTGGGACGGCCACATGGTTCTCTGTAAGCACAGCATCTGAAGGTGCCATCTGGCCTGCTGATCCTGTAGCTGGGTCACAGGCCTCTCTGAAATATAAACAGCCCAGTCATGTGACAGGACACTAGACACTAGGCAGATTGCTAAGTTGCTAGAGGAGACTTCAGCATAGTGAACCCACTTAAATAATAGTCTTTTTTTTCTCAATTGTGTTCTTAATGGAAAACTCCCAGGAAAGTAACATGCCTGGGGATTAATATTATAATTTAGTTATACAGGACCATCATATGTCACAGAGCTAAAAAAAACAAATAACTTTTTAATGTAGTTCCACCATCACTTAAGTTATTATATAGCTTTGTGACCACAGCAAATTTGACAGTTTTGCTGTATTTGGTAAATATTTTTTAGCTGCTTTTTTACCATCGTAAATTTACCATTGTTTTAGCATTGTTATTTTTTTTTTTATTTCAACAAATTTAACAGGAAAAAGAGGCAAAATGTGAAAAAATTAAGCATTCTATAATTCTTTCTACATTAATTTTTTAAGTGCAAACCTTGAACTTTGCCCCAAAAATAAATCATCCAGTATGGTATACCAATTATGAGTACATTATTTAATTTATGATGGTAGTTAGAGAGCCTAGAATAAAATAAAAAACACAGTAAAAATAAGATTATCAGTGGTCACTCCCCCATTCTAACCACACAGAGTTAATGCTCTTTGTTTTTATCTATCTCTCTATATATATATCTGTTTATTATTTATGTGATTTTTTCCTGATGATGCAGGGCAGGTAACATGTAATATGGATAATTACAAATAGTTGTATATTTAAAATAAATAGGATAAACAAAAATGTAAAAAAAAAAAGAAAGAAAAACAAACAACAAAAAGCCTCAACAAAATGGGATAAAAGAAAGGAAAATAGAATGAAAAAAAGAAACAGGAAAAGAAGATGAGTAAAAGGATCAGGGCTACAGGAAACATCCCCATCCCTAGTACCAGACTTCCAAAACACTTGCATAACAGGTACGTCAGACCATGGAGACCGTTATCAAATGTGGAAGTGAAATGAATCCAGGGATGCCAAGTTCAAAGAAAATTAGTCAAATGAGCTCCTTGTCCGTTCTCCAAGATCCCATTAGAACAATCTAGTCTGCTGCAATTCCACAGTAGTGTTGAGAAGGCCATCACAAGGATCATGTGGGAGTTAAATATGAAGGATGGAATCCTAGTATAAAATGAGATCTGAAAATCTCTTAGGTTTGGGACAAGTCTTCCAAGTGTGGAATAGTATGCCCTCACATCCACAGCCCTGAAACACAGACCACTGTATTCAGGAAGCTACTTAGCATATCAACAGCACTTTAAAATGAAGTTTATAAAATGGATATATTAATTGAACTTTTACTTGTTGTCTACCAGATATTAACCTACACATCAGATTTCTAATCAAATCCTAGAATTGTCACCCAAATTAGTTGGCATTTATGTCTGGATGCTAAATGTTTCATCTTATAAACCATTCATAATAATAAGCCCTTTCAAAAGGTTGTTTTTGAAAGCAGTCATAGCGAGTACTTGTGGGCGGTGGTAATGATATTACCGGTGCGGATAACACCGACACCGACTTGAGAGACAAAATATGCCCAAATGTGACTTCACCGGCATTAAAAAATCCATACTTACCTCTTTAATGACAAGAGCACTATCCGACTGTGTTCTGCAACATCCTGATCAGGAGTAATAACGGCACTGCCATTTTACGTCATTGAAAATGGTGACCGTGTAATTGCCACTTTTAAAGTGTCAATGCCGGCTGTCATGTAAGGTAAGTGTTACTGTTAGGGTTAGGGATAGGGTTAGGAATTGAGTTAGGGTTAGAGATCGGGTTAGGCATCAAAATAGGGTTAGGGATCAGGTTAGGGTTAGGAATCCTCAGCCGGAATTGCCATTTTAAAACTTCTAATATGGCGGTCGTTCTTTTCAATGACATAAGAACGCAGTGCCATTATTACTTCTGTAATGCAGAAGTGCTTAGCACTTCTGCCTTACAGCACTGGGGTCATGAGTTCAATTCCCGACCATGGCCTTATCTGTGAGGAGGTTGTATGTTCTCCCCATGTTTGCGTGGGTTTCCTCCGGGTGTTCCGGTTTCCTCCCACACTCCAAAAACATACTGGTAGGCTAATTGGCTGCTAACAAATTGACCCTAGTCTGTGTGTGTGTGCGTGTGTGTGTGCGTGTGTGTGTGTGTGTGTGTGTGTGTGTGTGTGTGTGTGTGTGTGTTAGGGAATTTAGACTGTAAGCCCCAATTGGGCAGGAACTGATGTGAGTGAGTTCTCTGTACTGTGCTGCGGAATTAGTGGCGCTATAGAAATAAATGATAATAATGATGATGATTTATAGTAATAAGTCTGAACATGCAAAAGAGGTTAAGGTGCAATGAACTAGAGGCATCAACACTATGCAGTTTATGACAAGAGAGTCCATAAAGCCAAACCCACTCATGTTTTTGTGCAAGTGTCATTCACTTATCCATTCAGGGTTAAGTCTCCTGCATTCCCCCAGCCAATTACTGTGAGCAAAATAATAGATACAATATCCTCCCGCTTTCAGCTGTCAGACAGCAAAATGACCCAGTGTAAAACCTGCCTCTAAAAGAATAATAAAAGTAGAAGTCTCTCAACTTATTGCAAGGGGATTTTTTTAGTTTTTTCTGGCACTTGTAGTGACCCCCTCCCATTATTCTCACCTTTTGCACATTAAAAATTAATTTAGCAACTTGCTTTTTCATATAAGGAGATTTGAGGGCAATGTAGGGGACAGGTGTAGCCAGAACAGCAGCAGGGTGAGGTGAGGTCTCATGGAGACAGGCAGGGGCGGATCTAGACTTTATGTTTAGGGGGGGTGATTTTGCATAATCACGCCCCTCCTTTGCTCTGATTGGCTGGCCTGCGTTAACCCCGCCTTCCTCCCTCAATTGGCTCTGCCCCCTCCCGTTGTGGTTGCCGGCTGGGACCACTCTGATTGGCTGGCCCACATTTAGCCCCGCCCCCCGCTCATGCTTAGCCCCGCCCTCCTGTTTTAATCGGCGGCTGGGACCTAGCTTTTTGCTGCAAGGGGGGGCGAATGCCCCGATCGCCCCCCCCCCTGGATCCACCACTGGAGACAGGGCTCCCGTAGTGAGCAGTGTGGTGTGGAGTCAAGGAAACTGTTGTAACTAGGGCAAAGTTAGGGAGAAGGGTCAAAGGGACAGAAGAGCCCTGAAGAAAAAAACAAAGGTAAAAAATAATAAACAGCTACTTATGAAGGAGGAGAAAATATGCACAAGGGTTGCAGAACACCCATATGTTGTGTTGAATGTAGTGCTGCATCGGGATGTTCTAAAGCACTTGAGGAATCTAATGGGGAATGGGTCCAACAATCCCCCATGACCACAGCCTGTTCTGGGGCACTACAGGTACCAGCATGCCTGCAATAAGATGAGTATTTAATTCCTACATACAAAAACATAGCACATTACCATACCATAACATAATCACTTTTTAACTCTTTGCCACCACATCTCAAAAAACACAAATCATCACATATTTTCATTTGAATAAACAAAATGTTACGTGAGTAACTTTATCAAGCCACTGTATTGTTGTAAATATGAGATGTGTAATATAATACGGGGAGTGTCATTGTTCATTTAAGAGTAAATCCATGTGACAAACATGACCCCAACAGAGCCTACCATCCAGTATATATAACCTTTGCAACCATATGTATAATTATTGTATTATTACATCACCATTTACATAAGTTTTCCTATTTTATTCGATTTTATGCAAACCTTAGACAAGCATCCCATAACTTGTTCAACCCCAAAATTTAGCCGATGAAGATAAGTTAATTAAATTGAAGAATTTATTGTTTGGATAATATGTTTGCCAAACATTTAACATACTTTTCTCTGACAGTTTATACATTTCAAATAATTTATGACAATCCTTATTAATGGCCCATTTTCAAGCTCGATCAGCATGTGTCCAATCTTACACTGTAAGTAGCACCTATTACATACAGGATCTGTAAGTAAGACCAACACTTCCATATATACTATTGTGGTCAAAACCAAGCCTATTTCTAGTGACCTGAATATTGGAGATGTAGCTTGTTTTTGTTGCACAAAACAGTAAATGTATCAAAGTTTAGGAACTCAATTTTCTAACTATATGAAAAACACACAGCTGATACATGTGCATGAATAAGGTGTCTATTTAGCAATAGGAAAGAAACATATTCAAGGCAGCAAAAACAGGATTTTGTAATGTCTCCTATCTATCAATGTCCTCTGGCAGGTGAAGGCTTACACCGGTGGCAGCCTTCACCGATGAAAATTATCATCAGTGGTAGCTTCTGGTGTGCTTCAGAAGGCAAATCATGGGGAAGTCTTTCTATCATGGACAGCAGTGATAGAAGAACTACTGTTATCCTCCAAACAATTCCAGTGTGGAAGCCAGACAGCCAGCTCACAAATGCACAGATTGACAACAGATTGGCCTAGTGAGTGGTAAGACTCCTCTTACCCGTGCTGGCCAGTGTCTCTGCATCCTGTGCCTTTCTTCTCTTCTCTGTCCTGGTAACCAGTATTTGTAGTCATGTGATCACCTATGTCCACCAACTGGAGAGAAGACAGCCCAAACAGATTTATTATGCAAATGTTATAAAACGTAGAAGGATAGACTGGTCTTCTGAAGAGATCCTTTCATCTAGCATTTCCCGTGCTCTTAGCTCCAGGAATAAAAATAGTGTAAACTCTGTCAGGAAGGAATAAAGAGGTATTATCTGAGATATCTGGCTGGACATATATGACTCAACATGCCCTATAAAATACCTGAGGCTAGATAAGAGGACATATCTCTATGATTTTAAAAATGAGTTTATTGTACAAACAGATGCTTCAGATATTATGATAGACGCAGTTCTCTCTCAGAATGGTGAAGAACATCCAGTGATTTATCCAAGTCGAAAACCCAATAACTATGAGATAAATTACTTATAGTGCAGTGGTTCTTAACCTGAGTTCGATTGAACCCCAGGGGTTCGGTGAATTAGTCTCAGGGGTTCGGAGGAGGTGTGTGTCCATTCTGTTTGCCAGGATTGCCAGGTGCATTAATATACTTTTGGCTTTCACCCAATACTTTTATGGCATTTTCAATGTTTCACCATAAAAACTGAAGGCTATTGATGAATATTTATGGAAAATTCTAAAATTTGTTGCGTAATTTATGGGAAAAAATGCCATACATGGCACGACCTGGTAGCCCTGCCGTTCACCCCACTCGTATGATTCGTGACATCACGCTCAGCATGGTTATCATTGGCTGCTCGCTTGGCCTTGATATCTGTGCTGCAGGAAACTTGGTGCGCCCAGTAGTCGACTTGTGACTGTCGTGATTGTACGTCATTTGTGATTTCCTTTTTAATATTCCAAACCCTTCGTACTATGTCGAGCAAAATAAGAAAGTGTTCGGACAAATACGTACAATGTGGATTTACTTGTATAACAGAATGTGATGGAAGTCAGCGTCCTCAATGCATGATTTGCAATGCCAAGTTGAGCAATTCTAGTCTAACACCGGCAAAACTAAGGGAACACTTCCTAAAGCTGCATGGAGATGGGAAATACAAGAACACAACGCTTGCTGAATTCAAGGTGAAGAGAGCCAGATTCGATGAAAGGGCCAATCTGCTTGTTTTCGGCTTTGTACCCATTGACAAGCCGATCTTAACAGCATCATACGAAGTTGCGTACCTGATCGCAAAGCAGGGAAAACCACACACCAGTGGTGAAATACTCGTAAAACCAGCTGCGTTGAAGATGGGGAATATTATGCTGGGAAAAGCTGCTGAAAATAAGTTGTCACAAATTCCTCTTTCAAATGACACCATCAGCAGCAGAATAGATGACATGAGCAATGACATCTTGGCTCAAGTAGTTGCAGATCGGATTTCAGCAAAATTCAGCCTCCAACTCGACGAGACCACCGATGTTTCCATTCTAAGCCAGCTTGTTGTATTTGTGCGCTATGTGAAAGACGACATGATAAAGGAAGATTTTTTTTATTTTGTAAGCCTCTTACAACAACTAAGGCAGCCGACAGAAACTTGTGGATGACTTCTTCAGAGACAACGATCTTTCGTGGGATATGGTTTCTGCAATTTGTTCGGATGGAGCTCCAGCCATGCTGGGACAAAACTCTGGTTTTGGCGCGCTGGTGAAAGTGGCTGCACCACACATCATTGTTACGCACTGTGTTCTGCACAGGCATGCGTTGGCAACAAAAACCTTGTCTCCAAAACTGTCAGAAGTATTAAAAATTGTAGTGGAATGTGTTAACTGTGCGAAAAGAGCTGTGTAATGAAATGGGCTCTGAATTCGAGGTACTTCTGTATCATTCTAACATTCGGTGGTTTTCCCGGGGAAAGGTGCTGAATCGTGTTTTTGCCATGCGTGTGGAATTAGCCGTGTTTTTGCGAGAGCGCCAACATTGTCATGCAGATTGCTTCAAAAGTTCATTCTCATGTTGGCGTACATGGCCGACAGATACTTCCCCACCAGAGAGTCATATCCATCATGGGTGAGACAGCCATTCACTTTTAGTGTTGCGACAGCAGATGTCAATGATGAGTACCTCAACAAAATCATTGAACTTCAGCAGAGCCGGGTTCAACAGCAAGTCTTCAGAACAACAACGCTCTCAACGTTTTGTTGTCACCAAATCGTACCGTACCCTCTTATTGCTTTGAAAGCCCTTGAGATACTCATACCGTTTGCTACAACGTATCTTTGCAAAAGGAACAGACTTTGTTTTGCGAAGATTATATGAGAGTGGCACTTGCCAAGGTGAAGCCGCGCATTTCTGAACTTGTCTCTAAAAGGCAACAGCAAAAGTCACATTGACTTGCAGTAAATATTTATTGAGCTATGTTTTTGTGTGACTTTCATGTTTTGTTGGTTTGTTCTTTGAGCACAGTGATTTTATGTGCAACTTATGCATGGTTCATTTTGTGCACTAATAAAATATATATCTCTATGTTTTGAATTTGAAAAAAAAAACATTTTATTTTCCAACTATGAAGGGTTCGGTGAATGCACGGGGTACAGAACTTGCGGGGTTCAGTACCTCCAGCAAGGTTAAGAACCACTGCTATAGTGGAAAAGGTGGGCTAGGAAGTCGCAGACACTACCTCTTAGAAAAATAGTTTAAAGTGGTTGCTGAGATTGATGTATGAAAACAGAGAATAAAACAGGCATATCACCCTTTAGAGTCTGGTATTGCAAAACTATAAATATACAGTTAAACAGAAACCTGTAACCCAGCTTTGTTTTGAGTACATTGTTAATGGGCTACATGTGTTCTGCTTCATGGGCAAAAGAGGAATGGCGGGGGGGTATATGTGAGAGAAAGATTGGAAACTGGTTGATGTCTACATTTGTCCTATGTATCTGCAATAGATATTTTTAGTGCAGCATTTCCACTGGTTTCAGCTCATGTAAAAGCTGGATTACAGGGTCCCTAGAGTGAATGGAAGAGAGTGGGCAAGTGTGACAGAATGGACCGCCTATGCTACCCTATCTGTTGTTGCTGGGAACCGGCTGAGCTTACTTTGCCACCGTTCCCTTTCATTATCCAAAAAGCGCCCTCTTGTCGCAGTAAGAGGGGCTTATAATGCTGCCACCACTGTGCTCCTTTTATGGCACTCAGAACCACATTCCTTCTGTGTAACTGACGCTGCTAGAGTGTCTCGTTGCTGGTGTACCTGGGCTGGTAACTCCGGACCTCTTACTATGGATCCGGGTTGCTGTGAATGGATCCCCCCTGGCCTATCACATGAACTAGGGCTGCTGGGTAGCAGGCAGAGCGGTGGTACTGGAAACGCTTGAGTCCAAAACATCAGAGACAGCCCGAGAACGGATTAGATTTAGGGTCTAATCTGTAGATCACAGGAATACAACGATTTTGAAGATGTTTCCAAGCAGGTCTTTGAAGCAAGATGGTTTATTTGCTAACACTGGTTAGTGGTACCAGTGATCAAGTCAGATTTTGAAATCAGAAGAACACTTACATGCTCACACAGCTCATCTTTTATACAGTTCAGAAATAGTCTATTTTTAGAATCAGGATATACTCTATTTACACAAACATGGGTTTACATGCATTTCAAGGCTAACAAAATTTACACTTATCTATGAAATTCTAGAAACGTTGTGATGTCCTACTATTAAAGTAATTTTATCGTTTTCAAATAAGCATTGCCTAATCAATTGCATGTGTTTCCAAAGCACAAAGTGATTTCTTTTAGCAGATGTAAACAGTTAACAATTCAATACATTATTAGATTATGATAAAGTACAGTACAGTACAGCCAATACCAAAAATAAATACATACCGATGCTATCGCATGCGCTCGCAGCGCAAACCACGGGACCCGGTGGACAGTATATCTGTTAAGAATACTGTTTCAGAGTTGACTGAGGGCCAGGGGGAGTGCAGCTATGATTATATACACAGTGAACAATAGAGATGACGTAGATTGTTTCTATAGGTCCAGACGTTGGGTGGGTCCAGGGTAAGCAGGTCATAGGCTGATTCAATCTAAGGAATCCAAAGGTGGGGGTCATCTCTCCAGGGGGTCTGCTCCTTTCATAGCCAGCATCATAGAAAGGTTTATTTCCTAATATCAATAACTAAAGTATGCAATGTGCGATCTCTTCGCCGACTGCACCGGACAGCTACTGATGAATAGGGTTTCAGTATGATACCAGACATGCCACCTTTCCCACAACCTGAACCATATATATCACTGAAGTGCACATATAATCTTATTATATAAACTAATAATAAACCAGATGCTATCTGCTCATAAATTACAGTGTAACGGAACCAATATCAATATGAATTATATAAATAACTAAATGTTGTAATGCGAGTGTATGCGTATTTTACCTTGCGATCGCACCACGCCACGTGTTACGTGGTGTACGGATCGCAATCGCACGGCTAAACAATAGTAAACCAATATACTTTTATTCATCCAATTATACGACTTCGACACTACACCTGGTTTTCAAATGCAGAGAAACCAGGAGCCAGTCTTAATGAAAAGTTCCTGCCTTCAATGTTGGACCTTCACATATCAAAAGATCTAACTAACATGTGGCCTTTCATCAGACTGTTCGGAATACATATTCACACAGAACAACAAAAACCAAAAACAAGCTAGTTTCCCACATCACAATACACAAGAGGCTTTGTAAACACAGGCTCATTGTATCAGATAAATGCATCAGAAATAAGGCATATCCTTTACTAAGGGGAAAACAGGAAAGTCCAGTTTCTACCCTGGTCTCAGAAATAATGATTTCCTATCTCAGAATATATACAATAAAAAAAAATATGCAATTATATAAATATGCACCCTGCGCTATTTCCCTTCAATAAATTAATACCATAAGTCATTTATAATTGATCCAGTCACAGCAAGTCATTCCGAGAGGCCAGTCATAGTTTACTGGCTACCCAGTAAAGTAATAGTCGGTTTTACAGATTACAGCTGTGGATGTTCTTTTGCAGAGATAATAGCACAGGACAGCCCTCTAGCTGTATCTCACTGCCTCAGGAAAATTCAGGGAATGCAAGCCTGAATATGAGACTGCTGATCTGCAAGTTAGATCTGTAAGTTGCTTAATGCTGTTTCTTTTGTGTGGGATAGGCTCTAGGCTCCCCACAGTGGAGAGGATAACTGTCAATGTTAGAGCTGGACAGGCATACGATTTATGCTCATTATTATTTAGTTTTCATGTTAAAGCAAATAATTTTGCAATCTGCATAATAAAACTTGTAGTGAGCAACTTATACCCCACATGTTGGAATGTGACTCTGTTACTGTCTGCTTTGGTGAAGTCTGCCATGGGCTAGCCCAGGAGTTGAGAAGAAGACTTTTAAAAATTTTATTACTAGAAATTTTTTACAACTGGATGGGTTCGTTTCTTTAATGTCTCCAATGGCAGAAGTGGTTTATGAAGGGCAACCTGCGGTCGACTTGTCCTTGTTTGCTTTATATGCTGAAGAACGGTCTACAACAGGAACCATCTTTATGCCAGCTGCTGCTGTATCCAATGTAGTACCCATCTCTGGTCCAACTTAGAGTAGACAGATGCAGAGTTATTGCTGCACCACCTACAACATGCTCAGCGAGCAGTGTTACCACCACTGCCAGCGCGTCCACTGTTACTCCCTCTGCAATATCTTAAGTGCACAGCTTGCCAGCCCCCATTCAAATGTTATCCTTGAGGACTCCTTACCTAACACCACACAGGTAATTTTAGCAGCTACTTAGGAATTATCTCTATACACAGGGCTCCACCTGCCATAGACAAAACAGATTGTATCACACTACAAGAAGGAATAACATTTTGTGAGGTTGTTAATTATTTCTCATAACCAAGCAACTTATCAGCTAGTTATAACACCCTCTTATTGGAGGCTGCAGGACAACAGACCAGTGTTAACATCATCATCATTGTTTATTTATAAGGTGCCACTGATTCTGTAGCTCCAGTCATCTTACCGATTTGACAAACATGAGTACAATAAATATAATGACAGATACAGATAATAACAGTGACATGAATACAATTAAGCATAATAACACCTAAATGGATGGTCATGAGCTAGCAATAATAGCATGAGTCAGCAGAGGACTTAGCTTAAGACATGACAACAAGGTTGTAGGATGGAGAGAGACATGAGACATAAGGAGGAGACTACCCTGCCCAAGAGAGCTTACATTCAGCCTACTTATTCAGGGTGTGCAAAGTCTAGTAATAGGTCCTCTAAGAGGCTATTTATGCCTCATGCAGTGACATTGCAGAATCTCTTCTAATTTACCAGAATTGCATCTTCTACATCACCTGAAGCCAGGATCCACCAGGAACTGACAACAATGTGAGCTCATAGCACAATTTCCATAGAGCTATAATAAACGCTTAATTAAGCACTATGTGAGAGGCATGAACAGATATCCTCTGCTTGTGCCACGAATTTACAGCAAGGAGACTGTAAAGATGTATCAAGCTGCGATTTTCCTTTTTCAGCGATTTTCGGGGATGAGTTTGAACCCTCTGATGTATGAAAGTGGGAGTTGATAGTAACTCGCCTGAAATGATGTAACCAAAATCGGCACGCTGCACATCGTCATCAATACTTTTGACCATTCTAAGACTACAAGTCCCCATATGAATGAAGCTGCGAATTTTGCAAACTCGCCCAAGATTGCTGTGACAATCGTCAGAATTAAGATACTGCTTTGGATAAGTGAGATTAGCAAACACATCAGCTTTCCACTGCTGGCCAATGTTCACATAACAGGAAGTACAATACAAATTAATTATGAGGGTAATCATGATTTCCTTGTTAGAGAGGCAACATTTTTTATTAATTATCTTACAGGGGACAAATTAATTTATAAATAAATTAGTAGGCCAAATTTCATCAATGATTATATGTAAGGAATTTTTTTCCATTTGATTATATTATTCTGGAATACTATTTTATTTCCAGTGGGGCAATAACAATTTTTTTCTGATGTGGCAACACTTAATATTTCCAGATGGGGACACCATTTAAAATATAGAAACAATGATCCCCATAATTTATTCAAAGCACATACTTTGCCCCCCCAGTGGCATACGACTGAAAGTTCTTTAACATGATCTGTACTACATCATCATCATCATTTATTTATATAGCGCCACTGATTCCGCAGCGCTGTACAGAGAACTCATTCACATCAGTCCCTGCCCCATTGGAGCTTACAGGCTAAATTCCCTAACACACACACACACAGACAGACAGGGGTCAATTTTGATAGCAGCCAATTAACCTACTAGTATGTTTTTGGAGTGTGGGAGGAAACCGGAGCACCCGGAGGAAACCCACGCAAACACGGGGAGAACATACAAACTCCACACAGATAAGGCCATGGTTGGGAATTGAACTCAAGACCCCAGTGCTGTGAGACAGAGGTGCTAACCACTTAGCCACCGTACTACGAGAAAATGCTCAAATGTATACCATACATATGCCCCAAACTATTAGTACATGTAAGAGAAAACAGAACTGTTTTAAAGAAGTGTTACGTGAGGGCAATACCAGGTTCTTGGCTTTAGCTCTCTTCCATGTTCAGAGGTAATCTGTCTGACGTCCAGTAAGCTGTGCATTGATTTGGGAGTACCAAGGGGAAAAGGCAGAATTTGTAAAGGGGGATTTCCTAATTTTTCCAAAAACAATGAGGTAACTGTGAATGTGTACGTGTGTGTGTATATGAATGCACATAAATAGGCCCATATACACACACACACATATATATATATATATATATATATATATATATTAGAGATGAGCGCACTCGGATTTATGAAATCCGAGCCCACCCGAACGTTGCCGATCCGAGTCGGATCCGAGACAGATCCGGGTATTGGCGCCAAATTCAAATCTGAAACTGAGGCTCTGACTCATAATCCCGTTGTCGGATCTCGCGATACTCGGATCCTATAAATTCCCCGCTAGTCGCCGCCATCTTCACTCGGGCATTGATCAGGGTAGAGGGAGGGTGTGTTAGGTGGTCCTCTGTCCTGGTAGATCTCGTGCTGTGCTGTTTAGTTCTGTGCTGTGCTGTTTAGTTCTGTGCTGTGCTGTGCTGTGCTGTGTTCTGCAGTATCAGTCCAGTGGTGCTGCGTGCTGTGCTCTGTCCTTCTGAGGTCAGTGGTGCTGCTGGGTCCTGTGCTGTGTCCTGTTCAGTCCAGTGGTGCTGTGTCCTGTGCTCTGTGCTTCTAAGGGCATAGTTATTTCCCCAATATTCCCCTGTGTTTAAAAAAATAAAAAAAAGTTATTTAAAAAAATACCAAAAACTAATTTAATTTTTTTTAATTACCACAAAATTTGCACAACCAATCCTGCAGTATAAGCCCATTGGTACTGCAATATTACCAAGTTCACACATTCAGCAGTAAAAGTCCAGTGGTACTGCAATATTACAAAGTTTACACATTCTGCAGTATCAGTCCAGTGGTGCTGTGTCCTGTGCTCTGTCCTGCTGAGTTCCGTAGTGCTGCTGGGTCCTGTGCCGTGTCCTGTTCAGTCCAGTGGTGCTGTGTCCTGTGCTCTGTGCTTCTAAGGGCATAGTTATTTCCCCATTATTCCCAAGTTTTTAAAAAATAAAAAAAAAGTAAAAAAAAAATTAAAATTAAAAATTAAAAAAAATATATATAATTATAACCAAATTTGCAAAACCAATCCAGCAGTATAAGTCCATTGGTACTGCAATATTACAAAGTTCACACATTCTGCAGTATCAGTCCAGTGGTGCTGTGTCCTGTGCTCTGTCCTGCTGAGTTCCGTAGTGCTGCTGGGTCCTGTGCCGTGTCCTGTTCAGTCCAGTGGTGCTGTGTCCTGTGCTCTGTGCTTCTAAGGGCATAGTTATTTCCCCATTATTCCCAAGTTTTTAAAAAATAAAAAAAAAGTAAAAAAAAATAAAAAATTTAAAAAAAAAAAAATATATATAATAATTATAACCAAATTTGCAAAACCAATCCAGCAGTATAAGTCCATTGGTACTGCAATGTTACCAAGTTCACACATTCTGCAGTATCTTGTGCTACATATAATGGAGACCAAAAATTTGGAGGATAAAGTAGGGAAAGATCAAGACCCACTTCCTCCTAATGCTGAAGCTGCTGCCACTAGTCATGACATAGACGATGAAATGCCATCAACGTCGTCTTCCAAGCCCGATGCCCAATCTCGTAGTACCGGGCATGTAAAATCCAAAAAGCCCAAGTTAAGAAAAAGTAGCAAAAAGAGAAACTTAAAATCATCTGAGGAGAAACGTAAAGTTGCCAATATGCCATTTACGACACGGAGTGGCAAGGAACGGCTTAGGCTCTGGCCCGTGTTCATGACTAGTGGTTCAGCTTCACCCACGGATCTTAGCCCTCCTCCTCCTCCCCCCCCCTACAAAAAATTGAAGAGAGTTATGCTGTCAGCAACAAAACAGCAAACAACTCTGCCTTCTAAAGAGAAATTATCACAAATCCACAAGGCGAGTCCAAGGATGTTGGTGGTTGTCAAGCCTGACCTTCCCATCACTGTACGGGAAGAGGTGGCTCGGGAGGAGGCTATTGATGATGTAGCTGGCGCTGTGGAGGAACTTGATGATGAGGATGGTGATGTGGTTATTGTAAATGAGGCACCAGGGGGGGAAACAGCTGATGTCCATGGGATGAAAAAGCCCATCGTCATGCCTGGTCAGAAGACCAAAAAATGCACCTCTTCGGTCTGGAGTTATTTTTATCCAAATCCAGACAACCAATGTATGGCCATATGTAGCTTATGTAAAGCTCAAATAAGCAGGGGTAAGGATCTTGCCCACCTAGGAACATCCTCCCTTATACGTCACCTGAATAACCTTCATAGTTCAGTGGTTAGTTCAGGAACTGGGGCTAGGACCCTCATCGGTACAGGGACACCTAAATCCCGTGGTCCAGTTGGATACACACCAGCAACACCCTCCTCGTCAACTTCCTCCACAATCTCCATCAGATTCAGTCCTGCAGCCCAAGTCAGCAGCCAGACTGAGTCCTCCTCAATACGGGATTCATCCGAGGAATCCTGCAGCGGTACGCCTACTACTGCCACTGCTGCTGTTGCTGCTGTTAGTCGGTCATCTTCCCAGAGGGGAAGTCGTAAGACCGCTAAGTCTTTCACAAAACAATTGACCGTCCAACAGTCGTTTGCCATGACCACAAAATACGATAGTAGTCACCCTATTGCAAAGCGTATAACTGCGGCTGTAACTGCAATGTTGGTGTTAGACGTGCGCCCGGTGTCCGCCATCAGTGGAGTGGGATTTAGAGGGTTGATGGAGGTATTGTGTCCCCGGTACCAAATCCCGTCGAGATTCCACTTCACTAGGCAGGCGATACCAAAAATGTACAGAGAAGTACAATCAAGTGTCCTCAGTGCTCTAAAAAATGCGGTTGTACCCACTGTCCACTTAACCACGGACATGTGGACAAGTGGTTCTGGGCAAACGAAGGACTATATGACTGTGACAGCCCACTGGGTAGATGCATCCCCTTCCGCAGCAACAGCAACAGCTGCATCAGTAGCAGCAACTACAAAATGGCGGCTCGTGCAAAGGCAGGCAACATTGTGTATTACAGGCTTTAATAAGAGGCACAACGCTGACAACATATTAGAGAAAATGAGGGAAATTATCTCCCAGTGGCTTACCCCACTTAGACTCTCATGGGGATTTGTGGTGTCAGACAATGCCAGTAACATTGTGCGGGCATTAAATATGGGCAATTTCCAGCACGTCCCATGTTTTGCCCACACCATTAATTTGGTGGTGCAGCATTACCTCAAGAGTGACAGGGGTGTGCAGGAGATGCTTGCGGTGGCGCGCAAAATTGCTGGACACTTTCGGCATTCAGCCAGTGCCTACCGCAGACTAGAGGCACATCAAAAAAGCATGAACCTGCCCTGCCATCACCTCAAACAAGAGGTTGTGACGCGCTGGAACTCCACCCTCTATATGCTGCAGAGGATGGAGGAGCAGCAAAAGGCCATTCAGGCCTACACAGCCACCTACGACATAGGCAAAGGAGTGGGGATGCGCCTCAGTCAAGCGCAGTGGAGACTGATTTCCGTGTTGTGCAAGGTTCTGCAGCCATTTGAACTTGCCACACGAGAAGTCAGTTCCGACACTGCCAGCTTGAGTCAGGTCATTCCCCTGATCAGGCTGTTGCAGAAGCAGCTGGAGAAAGTGAGGGAGGAGCTGGTAAGCCATTGCGATTACACCAAGCATGTAGCTCTTGTGGATGTAGCCCTTCGTACGCTTTGCCAGGATCCGAGGGTGGTCACTCTTTTAAAGTCAGAGGAATACATTCTGGCCACCGTGCTCGATCCTCGGTTTAAAGCGTATGTTGTGTCTCTGTTTCCGGCGGACACAAGTCTACAGCGGTGCAAAGACCTGCTGGTCAGGAGATTGTCCTCTGAAGAGGACCGTGACATGCCAACAGCTCCACCCTCATTTTCTTCCACATCTATGGCTGCGAGGAAAAAGCTCAGTTTTCCCAAAAGAGGCACTGGCGGGGATGCTGATAACATCTGGTCCGGACTGAAGGACCTGCCAACCATTGCAGACATGTCTACTCTCGCTGCATTGGATGCTGTCACAATAGAAAAAATTGTGGATGATTACTTTGCTGACACCATCCAAGTAGACATGTCAGACAGTCCATATTGTTACTGGCAGGAAAAAAAGGCAGTTTGGAAGCCCCTGTACAAACTGGCTCTATTTTACCTGAGTTGTCCCCCCTCCAGTGTGTACTCGGAAAGAGTTTTTAGTGCAGCGGGGAACCTGGTCAGTGAGCGGCGAAGGAGGTTGCTTCCTCACAACGTTGAAAAAATGATGTTTATAAAAATGAATAATCAATTCCTCAATGAAGTACAGCACTGCCCTCCAGATACTACAGAGGGACCTGTGGTTGTGGAGTCCAGCGGGGACGAATTGATAATGTGTGATGAGGAGGAAGTACACACTGTAGGGGGAGAGGAATCAGAGGTTGAGGATGAGGACGACATCTTGCCTCAGTAGAGCCTGTTTAGTCTGTACAGGGAGAGATGAATAGCTTTTTTGGTGTGGGGGCCCAAACAAACCAATCATTTCAGCCAAAGTTGTTTGGTAGGCCCTGTCGCTGAAATGATTGGTTTGTTAAAGTGTGCATGTCCTATTTCAACAACATAAGGGTGGGTGTGAGGGCCCAAGGACAATTCCATCTTGGAACTTTTTTTTTGGCATTATATGACCAATCAACAGTCGTTTGCCATGTTCAAAAAGTAAAACCAAATTTTAAAAAATTCAAGAAATTAAACCAAAAGTAAAATGCCGTGTCATAATTTAAAACAAGAGTTTTTGACGTGCTCTAAAACTACTGTATTGTTGTTTATATTTTATAAACACTACACTTGAAAGCTTGAGTCTTTCAATAAAAAAGTAACTGTCCATTGCACGAATATTTGCAACAGGGACAATTTTAGGGTTAAGAAAGCCAACTGATAACACTTCGACGCTGTCTGTCTTTATAAACACTACACTTGGAAGTTGGAGGAGGTATTGTGGCCCCGGCACCAAATTTACTACCGGGGCCACTCCACTGTGCAGTCCATATTTAGGTGTATCAGATATTAAACAACGGTGACAGTTGATGCCCAATTTTTTAATTATATTGTGGCCTCGGTACCAAATTGTGTACCGGGGCCACCACACTACGCAGTCCATACCCTTTTTTGGTGGAATTCTGACACGTGGAGGGTTTTTTAATTATATTGTGGCCTCGGTACCAAATTGTGTACCGGGGCCACCACACTACGCAGTCAAGATAGATAGATGCGTATCATAGATAAAGTACATTCAGTGGTGTGGGGCAAATTGAAAAATATTCAAAATGCACTGACATTATCAAAAACAAGAGGTTGTCACACGCTAAAACTCCAACATGTATATGATGGAGAGGATGGAGGAGCAGCCGTATGTGTAGTGTAATGCAGACCTGTTGAAGGTTTTTTATATATTTTATTGTGGTGCCCAGTGCCCACTCCTCTACGCAGTCCAGATACATTTATTGGTGCGAATCATAAAAGTTCAGGGTTTTTAATATATATTGTGGTGACCCACTCCTCTACGCAGTCCAGGTACATTTATTGGTGCGAATCATAAAAGTTCAGGGTTTTTAATATATATTGTGGTGACCCACTCCTCTACGCAGTCCAGGTACATTTATTGGTGCGAATCATAAAAGTTCAGGGTTTTTAATATATATTGTGGTGACCCACTCCTCTACGCAGTCCAGAAAGATACCTCGTTGCAACGTTTTGGACTAATAACTATATTGTGAGGTGTTCAGAATACACTGTAAATTAGTGGAAATGCTTGTTATTGAATGTTATTGAGGTTACTAATAGCATAGGAGTGAAAATAAGCCCAAAAACTTGATTTTTAAACTTTTTTTGTTTTTTCCAAAAAAAATCCGAATCCAAAACCTTAAATCCGAACCGAGACCTTTCGTCAAGTGTTTTGCGAGACAAATCCGAACCCCAAAAATAATGAAAATCCGGATCCAAAACACAAAACACGAGACCTCAAAAGTCGCCGGTGCACATCCCTAATATATATATATATATATAGGCCATATAAGTATATGTGTGTGTATGTGTATGTGTGTGTATCATCATCATCATCATCATCATTTATTTATATAGCACCACTAATTCCACAGCGCTCTACAGAGAACTCATTCACATCAGTCCCTGCCCCATTGGAGTTTACAGTCTAAATTCCCTAATATAGACACACACTCACACACAGACAGACAGAGAGGGAGAGACTAGAGTCAATTTTGATAGCAGCCAATTAACCTACTAGTATGTTTTTGGAGTGTGGGAGGAAACTGGAGCACCCGGAGGAAACCCATGCAAACACAGGGAGAACATACAAACTCCACACAGATAAGGGCGTGGTCGAGAATCGAACTCATGACCCCAGTGCTGTGAGGCAGAAGTGCTAACCACTAGGCCACTGTGCTGCCCACTATATATATATATATATATGTATATATGTGTGTGTAAGTATATGCATATATATGTGTGTGTCTGTATATGTGTGTGTATATATAATCTCAGTGCCATAAAATAAATTTCAATAAAGATTGTACACAATGTGTATATACATTATATATACACCGTGCCCCTCATGCCACTCTGTGCCCCTGCATCACACCCCCATTCACACTCCCCTCCCCTTGTATCACATTCCCTCGGCATCACATTCTCTCCCCGCCCCCTGCTTTAGACTAAAGAATCACACCCCTCCCCCTCCGCATCGCACAATCCCTGCGCATCACACACTCTCACCTCATCTAACAGCCGACACAGCACTGGCTGTCAGTTCCTTGGAGGAGCTGCTGCGACTGCACATGCGCAGCAACTCCGTTTTGGCAGTGCTAGAATATGCAGCACCAGAGCTGGATTAAAGCTCTGGGGGGCCCGGGGCACTTTAGGCAGGGGGGCCCCTATGATGTAACATGGTTATCATGTTAGACAAACACACAGGCAATGCTGTGTGCACTGCTGTTAGGTGCACGCAGCTCTGCCTTCACAAGCAGTACAAGGTGAAGCGGGACATACCTCCCAACTGTCCTTGTAGTCGGACCCAATCCTGACTACGCTGAGACAGTCACCCAAATTCAGGACTGCCCGACCAGATTCAGGACAGTTGGCAGACTGCCCTGCTCTCTCCTACCTGTTCTTGTCACTTTCTCCACCTGTGGCTGCTGGTGTCTTTAGCTCAGTTGCTGCTTGTCTGGATACTGGAATGATGGGGGCCCTATTTGGAAACAAAAATGGGTACATGAAAATTAGAAAATTCCAACCAACCCCAGCATTAAATCAATAGTATTCCCATTTAATATACAAACATATTTCCCTCCCTCGAAACAGCCCTATCAATAAATTAAATGGCATTTATGTTTAAAAAATATAACCATTTTGCACAATCATCCACTGCATTAAATAATTCATATCCACATTTAATAAACAGACCTAATTTTCCCCAAACAGCCCCACATTCATTTATGAGCTTCCAAACCACCCCAGCGTCAAATTTAAAGGTCCATTCACCCCATCTTAAATTGATAGCCCACACTATTATATTAAATTGCCCCACCATCACTCCACAAATAAAATAGCACCCATTAAATAATTAGCATCTACCTGCAATCCAAGATTAAATTAAGAACCCCCCTTCCCTCCCACATTATATTAAAAAAAACCCTTCCCTCACACATTATATTAAAAACCCCCCTTCCCTCACACATTATATTAACATACTACACCCCTCACACACACATTATATTAACATACTACCCCCCTCACACACACACATTATATTAACATACTACCCCCTCACACACACACATTATATTAACATACTACACCCCTCACACACACACACACACATTATATTAACATACTACCCCCCTCACACACACACATTATATTAACATACTACCCCCCTCACACACACATTATATTAACATACTACCCCCACTAACTTTGTTTTATCTGCACGCTGTATAGCCTTGTTTCTCTTCACAAATGGGACGGCACCTGTCACGTGGTGCACGTCCCTGACAACAATAGCAGCCACACATAGGGGAAAGGGGGAACGGATTGTAAGAATCTGCAGCCAATGATAGAACGTGGCTGGTCTCGGAGGAGGGGCCATCCACCAAGTAATAGAGACTTGGGCCATTGCAGGGACCGGCCCAAAATAGTCTTTTTTATTCTTCCCGCCCCAGCCCGCCTCAGAAAATAGTACTGATACTGCACATTAAAAAAAAAAAAAAAAAAACACTGATAAAATTAGGGATGTGCACCGGCGACTTTTGAGGTCTCGTGTTTTGTGTTTTGGATCCGGATTTTCGTTATTTTTGAGGTTCGGATTTGTCTTGCAAAACACTTGACGAAAGGTCTCGGTTCGGATTTAAGGTTTTGGATTCGGATTTTTTTGGAAAAAAACATAAAAAGTTTAAAAATCAAGTTTTTGGGCTTATTTTCACTCCTAGGCTATTATTAACCTCAATAACATTCAATAACAAGCATTTCCACTAATTTACAGTGTATTCTGAACACCTCACAATATAGTTATTAGTCCAAAACGTTGCAACAAGGTATCTTTCTGGACTGCGTAGAGGAGTGGGTCACCACAATATCTATTAAAAACCCTGAACTTTTATGAATCGCACCAATAAATGTACCTGGACTGCGTAGAGGAGTGGGTCACCACAATATATATTAAAAACCCTGAACTTTTATGAATCGCACCAATAAATGTACCTGGACTGCGTAGAGGAGTGGGTCACCACAATATATATTAAAAACCCTGAACTTTTATGATTCGCACCAATAAATGTACCTGGACTGCGTAGAGGAGTGGGTCACCACAATATATATTAAAAACCCTGAACTTTTATGATTCGCACCAATAAATGTACCTGGACTGCGTAGAGGAGTGGGTCACCACAATATATTAAAAACCCTGAACTTTTATGATTCGCACCAATAAATGTACCTGGACTGCGTAGAGGAGTGGGTCACCACAATATCTTAAAAACCCTGAACTTTTATGATTCGCACCAATAAATGTACCTGGACTGCGTAGAGGAGTGGGTCACCACAATATATTAAAAACCCTGAACTTTTATGAATCGCACCAATAATTGTACCTGGACTGCGTAGAGGAGTGGGTCACCACAATATATTAAAAACCCTGAACTTTTATGATTCGCACCAATAATTGTACCTGGACTGCGTAGAGGAGTGGGTCACCACAATATATTAAAAACCCTGAACTTTTATGATTCGCACCAATAAATGTACCTGGACTGCGTAGAGGAGTGGGCACTGGGCACCACAATAAAATATATAAAAAACCTTCAACAGATCTGCATTACACTACACATACGGCTGCTCCTCCATCCTCTCCATCATATACATGTTGGAGTTTTAGCGTGTGACAACCTCTGGTTTTTGATAATGTCAGTGCATTTTGAATATTTTTCAATTTGCCCCACACCACTGAATGTACTTTATCTATGATACGCAATACGCATCTATCTATCTCGACTGCGTAGTGTGGTGGCCCCGGTACACAATTTGGTACCGAGGCCACAATATAATTAAAAAACCCTCCACGTGTCAGAATTCCACCAAACAAGTATCTGGACTGCATAGTGGGGTGGCCCCGGTACCCAATTTGATACCGGGGCCACAATACCTCCTCCAAACATGGTACAGACAATTCGTCATTGAGATCCCAGACAGACAGGGTCAAAGTGTTATTGTTTGACTTTGTAAACCCAAAAAACTGTCCCTGTTGCACATAGTCGTGCAATGAAGACTGACTTTTTCATTTAAAGGCACGATCTTTCAAGTGTAGTGTTTGTAAGTCTAAGTCATATTATACTTTTGGTAAAATTGGTTTATTTTGTTCCTCTTTATGGTAATTAGTAATAGAATTAAAGTATGAAATAGAATTAAAGTATGAAATAGAATTAAAGTATGAAATAGAATTAAAGTATGAAATAGAGTGGTATATAGAGTTGTAGTGTGGTATAGATAGAGTGGTCCACACAATATAATAATAATAAAACCCTCCACGTGTCAGAATTCCACCAAACAAGTATCTGGACTGCGTAGTATGGTGGCCCCGGTACACAATTTGGTACCGAGGCCACAATATAATTAAAAAATTGGGCATCAACTGTCACCGTTGTTTAATATCTGATACACCTAAATATGGACTGCACAGTGGAGTGGCCCCGGTAGTAAATTTGGTGCCGGGGCCACAATACCTCCATCAACCCTCTAAATCCCACTCCACCGATGGCGGACACCGGGCGCACGTCTAACACCAACATTGCAGTTACAGCCGCAGTTATACGCTTTGCAATAGGGTGACTACTATCGTATTTTGTGGTCATGGCAAACGACTGTTGGACGGTCAATTGTTTTGTGAAAGACTTAGCGGTCTTACGACTTCCCCTCTGGGAAGATGACCGACTAACAGCAGCAACAGCAGCAGTGGCAGTAGTAGGCGTACCGCTGCAGGATTCCTCGGATGAATCCCGTATTGAGGAGGACTCAGTCTGGCTGCTGACTTGGGCTGCAGGACTGAATCTGATGGAGATTGTGGAGGAAGTTGACGAGGAGGGTGTTGCTGGTGTGTATCCAACTGGACCACGGGATTTAGGTGTCCCTGTACCGATGAGGGTCCTAGTCCCAGTTCCTGAACTAACCACTGAACTATGAAGGTTATTCAGGTGACGTATAAGGGAGGATGTTCCTAGGTGGGCAAGATCCTTACCCCTGCTTATTTGAGCTTTACATAAGCTACATATGGCCATACATTGGTTGTCTGGATTTGGATAAAAATAACTCCAGACCGAAGAGGTGCAATTTTTGGTCTTCTGACCAGGCATGACGATGGGCTTTTTCATCCCATGGACATCAGCTGTTTCCCCCCCTGGTGCCTCATTTACAATAACCACATCACCATCCTCATCATCAAGTTCCTCCACAGCGCCAGCTACATCATCAATAGCCTCCTCCCGAGCCACCTCTTCCCGTACAGTGATGGGAAGGTCAGGCTTGACAACCACCAACACCCTTGGACTCGCCTTGGGGATTTGTGATAATTTCTCTTTAGAAGGCAGAGTTGTTTGCTGTTTTGTTGCTGACAGCATAACTCTCTTCAATTTTTTGTAGGGGGGGGGAGGAGGAGGAGGGCTAAGATCCGTGGGTGAAGCTGAACCACTAGTCATGAACACGGGCCAGGGCCTAAGCCGTTCCTTGCCACTCCGTGTCGTAAATGGCATATTGGCAACTTTACGTTTCTCCTCAGATGATTTAAAGTTTCTCTTTTTGCTACTTTTTCTTAACTTGGGCTTTTTGGATTTTACATGCCCGGTACTACGAGATTGGGCATCGGGCTTGGAAGACGACGTTGATGGCATTTCATCGTCTATGTCATGACTAGTGGCAGCAGCTTCAGCATTAGGAGGAAGTGGGTCTTGATCTTTCCCTACTTTATCCTCCAAATTTTTGGTCTCCATTATATGTAGCACAAGATACTGCAGAATGTGTGAACTTGGTAATATTGCAGTACCAATGGACTTATACTGCTGGATTGGTTTTGCAAATTTGGTTATAATTATTATATATTTATTTTTTTTTTTAAATTTTTTATTTTTTTTTACTTTTTTTTAATTTTTAAAAAACTTGGGAATAGTGGGGAAAAAACTATGCCCTTAGAAGCACAGAGCACAGGACACAGCACCACTGGACTGAACAGGACACGGCACAGGACCCAGCAGCACTACGGAACTCAGCAGGACAGAGCACAGGACACAGCACCACTGGACTGATACTGCAGAATGTGTGAACTTGGTAATATTGCAGTACCAATGGACTTATACTGCTGGATTGGTTTTGCAAATTTGGTTATAATTATTATATATTTATTTTTTTTTTTAATTTTTTATTTTTTTTTACTTTTTTTTTATTTTTTAAAAACTTGGGAATAATGGGGAAATAACTATGCCCTTAGAAGCACAGAGCACAGGACACAGCACCACTGGACTGAACAGGACACAGCACAGGACCCAGCAGCACCACTGACCTCAGAAGGACAGAGCACAGCACACAGCACCACTGGACTGATACTGCAGAACACAGCACAGCACTGCACAGCACAGCACAGCACTAAACAGCACAGAACTAAACAGCACAGAACTAAACAGCACAGAACTAAACAGCACAGAACTAAACAGCACAGAACTAAACAGCACAGAGGACCACCTAACACACCCTCCCTCTACCCTGATCAATGCCCGAGTGAAGATGGCGGCGACTAGCGGGGAATTTATAGGATCCGAGTATCGCGAGATCCGACAACGGGATTATGAGTCAGAGCCTCAGTTTCACTTTTGAATTTGGCGCCAATACCCGGATCTGTCTCGGATCCGACTCGGATCCGCAACGTTCGGGTGGGCTCGGATTTCATAAATCCGAGTGCGCTCATCCCTAGATAAAATTACATCAGTTTTAACTTATATATATATATATATATATATATATCAAACTTATTGACATGTTATAAATGTTTCTTTCTTTTTAATGTGCGGTATCATTGCTCTTTATGTATGTGTATGTGTATAAATGTATATATATGTATACATATAAATACACATACATAAAGAGCAATGATGCCGCACATTAAAATGAAAGAAACATTTATAACATGTCAATAATTTTGATATATCTATCTATCTACATATATATATATATATATATATATATATATATATATATATATATATATATATATATATATATATAATATATATGTATATACGTAGGCACACACAACAAATATGTTATGGGATCCCCTATTTTGTCAGTAATTATTAAAGTAATTATGCCTCTTCTATTAAAGGTTCAATTAACATATACATACACATATTATAATATATATATATATATATATATATATATATATATATATATATATATTTATGTGTATATGTGTAATATATATATAATATATATTACACATATACACATAAATACACACATACTCCAAGTGAAAGTGGGATTTACCTAGGAACCCACGTTCAGCACAGCATCCCAGACAGTCTTTTCTGGTATTGCACATGCGCAGCAGCTCCATTTCGGCCATCTTAGAATAGCCTGATGTACAGCAGCACCGCGACTGCTGTACATCAGGACAGCTGTCAAATTTTGCGGGGGGTGGTGCGCCTGCGTCAGGGGGGCCCCACAGCCGCAAAGCAAAAGCAACAGAATCGGATCACCAACTGACAGGTGATCCGATCAGATGGCGGCTGGCGGCCGGCGGCGGGGGGCCCTCAGAGAGAGGGGGGCCCGGGGCACGTGCCCCCTGTGCCCCCCCTTAATCCGGCTATGTGCAGCACCCACAATGCTGTCGGATAAACGTCCACGGTGCTGTACACTGGGCGAGTGTTTTGTATGTTAATACATGGTTTGTCATGTAGTATATAAGGATAAAGGGTGAAAAGTCTTTTTGCGAGAAAAAAAAATGTGTTTTAGCAGGCAAAAGGGCCACATCTATTAATGGAGCTACTGTTGTTGATAATCCTGTTATTATTGAAGATAACCCCACCGATATTGCAGGCACCAGTTGGTGATAGTCTTTTCCATGTCATGCTTTGCAATTCCTGTTCTGTTAACGCCATCGGAGAGCTGAACATGCCCCTTCAGAGTATAAGTAACCCTTGTCACTCTGGATAATTTTGTCATTGCAGCTGAAAATCACTCAGCTGCCACAGCGATAAATTAATGTAAAATTGCAGTGATAAATAACTTTTAATCGCTGTGATAAGTTTCAATAAAAATTTAGATTTGTTGCTGCAATAAACAGCTTTGATAAATATATCACTTATAATATTTTAAACTATGCCCACAGTGCAAATTGACACCACTTGTCTATTTAGTGAAGTTGAATCTGTTTTTACAGGAAAACATATGGATTTGAAGGCCAACATTGTGGTGTCTGCAGGGGTTCATCTTCTGGCAGGAGAGGATGGACATATCAGAGCATTCCTTGAGAATGAGCACGTTATTTATGCACCCCCATGCTGTATCTTGTGTAAAATAGCTCTGCATGTGTTCAGAAATGGAACTTGCACCAATAAACGCAAGATACGCGGATGTAGTAGGCAATGTACAGTAAGGATGTGCCAAAGCAGATGCGGCCGATTCAAGTCCTGGGTTTTTCTTAAGTACATGTTCTTTTAGCCGTATCATTTGCACCAGCTACAGGGCCGGTGTAAGTGCTAACTAATAGTGATGACTATCATAGCATAGTCTTTGTTTTAAAAACTACACGTGCCACTAGCTAGTACAGAACATGTGTATGCAAGCAAGATTAACTATAAAAACATATTGTATGTTTAGTATGTGTCACACACTGCGGTCCTCAGGTTCTGCTGGTTTCAGACCTCTCTGTAAGATGCTGTCCAGTCTGTCTCCACTACAGATATCCCTCCAGAATCAGAGTATGGGTGTGGCCATCTTGGATTCGGTCACATGATTCCTCTCAGCCAATTAGGAGATAACAGCCTCCAAAATCCCTCCAAAATCAGTCCATGAAAGCTGCCATCTTGGATGCAGTCACCTGATCCATCTCAGCAACTCCGAGTGCTGCATCTGCCCTGCTGTTTGCAGTCTCCAATCAGGAATCAACAACAACTATAAAAGGACTTACTGAAGCCCTTAACTGTTGCCAGTGCAATGTTGTATTTCAGACGCCAACCTAGTTCCCAGCAGTTTGCAGTCTTGCTATTAATCCAGCTCTGACGGTGCAGTCTGCATTCTGGCTCCAGTCTGATTCCAGCACTCTGGCTCCATTCCGGTTACAGCAATCCTCTTCCAGCATTCAAGTTACAGTCCGGTTACAGCAATCCTCTTCCAGCATTCCAGTTACAGTCAGGTTACCGCAATCCTCTTCCAGCATTCCGGTTACAGTCAGGTTACCGCAATCCTCTTCCAGCATTCCGGTTACAGTCCGGTTCAGAAATCCAGTTAATGTTTGCTCTCCCCTGCTAGTGTAATTACCATCTGCACCATTCACTACATGCAGAGGAACGTTATCAGACCACCCAGCTTTGTCCATGTAGTCACCAGTTCAGCTCCACACAACCCAGTCTGGGTACAGACAGATCCTCAGGTTTGAGAGTATGCATTAAGAACATCCTGATTTATGTATTTACTATTAAAAAAATAATAGAAAAAAATGTTTACAAATATTTTATTAACGATTATAGTATTAAGAGTTGTTAATTTATGTTAGAATTAAAAAATTTTGTGCATGCATTCTTATATTACTTAATATTGCACATATGCATGTGCGTATACTCTGTTCTGTCTACATACGGGAAGTAGCGTTTAACCAGAGCGTACTTACACCAAAATTCAAATGGAAACGAATATTGAAATTTGCTTTTATTTGAATATGGTCAGAACCACACTTAAGTTCCATGCTTGTTTTTTAAATACAAGTAGCGAGCAGATTGTGTCCAAAGGTAAATCAGGCCCCAAGTGTCAACAGGGGTCAAAGGGCGCCACAGCCCCTACCAGTGATAAGCTTCCCCATGGAACACAAACACTTCAGCAATCCTTTTGTTATCATCATCTCAGGATGTTAATAACAGAATCAAATTAATGAAAAAATGCTTTATTATTTCAATAAAGCATTTTTTCATTTGGCAAGAGTTTTTAAATATATTTTACTTTTTAATTTGTTTTAAAATCTATTTATTTTTTAATTAGTGGGATTGTAAGTTAACCCTTGCTGCCACTATAATCAAGAAAGCTGAGCCTCACTCAGCTGTCTCGGTGATATTTTAAAAATAAAATATTAAATTACAATGATAGGGGATTTCCTATTGCCGCGATAAGCGCAGAGAGAAAATCAGCCCTATCGCCAGGTATTAATAAAGCCCTTAGAACCAGACCCTCAAACTTGTTAAAAATGTCATGCTGGCACGCCCAAGATGTAGAATTAAATTGGGGTTATTGTTGACTTCTCTTATAGGGTTGAGTATAAAGATGTCCCATTTGTGCTTGAGCAAAGATGCCCCATTTGTGTTTGAGCAAATATGCCCCATTTGCGTTTGATAGTTCGTCATCATCATTTATAGCACAACCAATTACACAGTGCTGTACAAAAATAAGTTGTATTTTCCCTATATTTTGAGTTGCATGTAAAATATGTGTAACCTTAAACTAGATTATAGATGTATCTGGAGATCTAAAAGTTAACTATCAACTCCAAAACCAGCACTCAGTTTATCCCTGAATAAATCTGTGTGCAAGATGGAAGAAATGTTTTGGATCTATTACCTCCGATGCCTACAATGAATTAACACCACTTCTAACAAGCAAATTTGGCTTGCGCTTTCCACTGCCCCCAATCTGCACTGCAGAGGCCAATCTGAATTCCAGAACACCATGTTCTTCTTAGGGCTCCAAAGCAATAAACATTGTTGAGCTATTGACAGCAACCTACCACAGCAGCCCAATTTACACAAGTGTTGTCTGTAAACTCTCTGAGCTATTAGCGTCACTTGAGCTTCAACATTTTCCTTTTTCCTCTTCCTCTTAAGAGGAGCTATTGTGACTAATTTGAGCTTAAACATTTGTGTATTTTCCTCATTCCTTCAACCTTACATTATATAAGATGTTTAAACTAGCATCACTGCTATAAACATCTGCAAGCCCGGATTTTCGATTAGGGCTTCTCTCTCTCCACCCTACCATCTCACCTGTTCCTCCCTCTCCCCATCCCCACCTCCTTCAACTCCATACCTTTCCATACCTTTTTCTCTGTCTTCATGCACATTTTTAAAAAAAATAAAAATGTTAATTTATTAAACGTCAAAACAGTACAAGCAAAATAACAGTAGTATGTAGACAAAATGAAAAGGAATACGACAAAAAATAATCTATAAAATAAAACATGTACGAAATGACCAATTTATTTATTTTTTTTAAACTCTTTATTTAAAGAGGAAATAACAGGAAAAGATACAATCAACACGATTGACATAAAAATATTAATATTCAAGATGTCTCCTCTATGTTTTATATTTTTATATCGGGGGTAGAAAGGCACAAGTTTTGATAACAATATAGCTTATAAATAAATAAGCATGCAAACTTGGAACATTGCTAGTAAAAGCTAAGACACACACTTATATTAACTACCAAAAAGAAAACTGGCATACAAACATTACTCACCAGCAGCGCATCATGTCCAGCCCAGGGGGCGAAATGACCAATTTTTGAATATAAGAAAGAAGGTAGTCAGGGAAAAGAGGAGGAGGTGAAATGGCGTGACTAAGAGCGCTAAAGAGAAAGGGAGAGAACAGGAAAGAAATTGTAACTCAAAAGGATCAAAGACTGAAAAAAAATTAAACGTTTTTAAGTTAAGTAAAAGGGAAATGAGAATTGAAAAAGACTAGCTAAGGACTCCATACCTTGTCGAAGGACTTTGAGGAATTCCTGAGAATACCAGTCATGAAGTCCATATGGTGTATATGCCAAACCCTATTAATAATGGTTTGGAGGGGCAGATTGCTAACAGTCAGCAGCAAATTGACAAGTGGCAAACGAGTCTATATGCCGAATAAACTTATTTTGATGATGAGTATCAAGATAGGAATCAAAGGGCCAGGAGGAAAAATGTAGGTTCTAAGGGAATGATGAGTTGATGGACAGCAAAGATCAAGCCCTTAATGTTTAACCAGAAACGTGTGAACTTTGGGCAATACTACCATATATGGAGGAACGGCCCTTCTAAGGAACACCCACTTAAATGTCTGTCAAATTAGTCAGGGCAGTAATAGCAGTGTTAGCCAATGAATTAGATTTGCTATGGTCAATAAAACATAATCCACATATAGAGCCAATTTGTGTTCCGTGGTACATTATTATTATTATTATTATCCTTTATTTGTTAGGCGCCACAAGGCTTCCGCAGCGCCGCACATAGTACAAACAGTAGACTATACAGGGTATAACAGTACAGTACAATAAACAAAAAGTACCAATACTTCAGAAACTCCAGGCAGGCTGATGCAATAAACACGGAGCAGAAGAACAGGTAAGGAGACAGGAGGGAAGAGGGCCCTGCTCATGCGAGCTTACATCCTAAGGGAGGGTTAAACAGACCAGGCACAAGAGGAGCCAATTGAGGCAATGGGAGAGAAGGGAGAAAGAGCGGAGGAGATGGGGGTTAAGTGGATGGTTGTTAGGCTTTGAGAAAGAGGTGAGTTTTGAACACACATGAATACTATATTTCTCTCTGTTAGCCTGTGTCTTCTGCCAATAGTTCTATGACCAGAGCGAAAATAAACGGAGAGAGAGGACACCCTTGTCGCATACCATTGGCGATCCCAAATGTTGTCGAGGTTAGACCATTAGCAGATACGGTAGCAGAAGGAGAGTGTATGGCTAAAACCCCCTTCAGAAATGTCCCAGAAAAGCCCATCTACCCAAGCACCCCATACATGAATGAACATCCTGATTTATGTATTTACTATTAAAAAATAATGGAACAAAATGTTTACAAATATTTTATTAACGATTATAGTATTAAGAGTTGTTAGTTTATCTTATAATTAATTTTTTTTGTGCATGTGTTCTTATATTACTTTATATTGCATATATGCATGTGTGTATACTGTTCTGTCTACATACGGGAAATAGCGTTTAACCAGAGCGTACTTACACCCAAATTCAAATGGATTTGTACATTGAGATTTACTTGTATTTGAATATGGTCAGAACTACACTTAAGTTCAATGTTTATTTTTTAAATACAAGCAGCGAGCAGATTGTGTCCGAAGATAAATCAGGCCCCAAGTGTCAACATATACTTTCTGTGGGATGCCTTTTCCACCTTCCAGAAATACTTTACATTGGAAATAGCATTTCTTTGCATATTCCAGCTAATAAAAAGCATTCAAGAACAAAAATGTGATGAGAAGCAGGAGAATTGTCAGGAAACCAGGTCATCAAGGAGATTTTCCGTCTTCACGTCTGTCCCCAGGATATTATCTTCGATAGAGGAGTACAGTTTGTGTTCAAGTTCTGGAGATCATTCTGCAAAGAGTTGGGTGTCAATCTAAAATTTTCCTCAGGCTACCACCCTCAAACAAAAGGTCAAACCGAGAGGGTCAACCAAGACTTGGAACAATTTCTCAAGACCTACTCTTCAGATAATCAGGCTGAATGGAGCCGTTTCTTGTGTTGGGCAAAATTCGCTCATAATAACCAAGTGCATGTATCCACTGGTTTGTCTCCATTCTTCCTTACCTATGGGTTTTATCCTCTCCTTCCTGAACTTTCCCAACCTGGTTCAGCTCTCCCGGCCGTGCAGAATCTCATCCAGGACTTTTCTCAAGTATGGTCTCAAGCGAAGTCCAAGTTATTGGAATCCTCCCAGTGCTACAAAGCTAGCGCCGATCGTCGTCGTAGACCAGTTCCCAGACTTTGAGTGGGGGACAAAGTGTGGTTATCCACAAGGAATTTAAGACTTCGAGTTCCCACCATGAAGCTTGCACCCCATTATATCGGACCTTTTCAAATCACTCATGTCATAAAGCCTGTGACATTCAAACTCCTCCTTCCTCCATCACTCAAAATTCACAAAGTTTTTCATATTTCTCTACTTAAACCCCTTGTTCTAAACAGACTTGTCAAAAGAACCCCCCCTCCCAGTCCCAGTGAAGACAGATCATGGGGAGGAGTATGAGATCAATTAGATTCTGGATTTCCAGATCTCCAGGGGTCGCCACCAATATCTCGTTGACTGGAGGGGTTATGGTCCCGAGGAGAGATCTTGGGTCGATGTGCAAGAGATACATGCCCCTCTTTTATTGGCCAAATTCAAGAAGGAGAGAGAAGCGACCTTGCAAGCCCTGAAAAAGAAGAAAGGGAAGACTACTGTCAGGCGCCGTCTTGTTTCTGCCTCTAGACGGGCGCCTGTCTCCTTGCAGAATCGGCTTCCCGCTGCTTAGATACGCTTGATGTTCTATTCACATGCGTACGCCGAGCTTGGCAACCGTTACCTAGCAACATGACGCTGCTTCTGTTTGGCATCAGTATGTGTCACGGGCACTAGGAGTCTTTACCCAGGGATCACCAGGTGATAAGCTTACCAGAGCAGTATAGATGGTAATATGGTACTCTGGTAGCGGGGTGATCACGGAACAGGAGACAGCAGATGATAGAGATGCTCGGGAAAGTCTATGACTAGCAGCACTGGTAATATATATGTAGTAATACACGAGGAACTAAATGGACAAAGGACACGTGAGGGTAGTCAGTGGTCTGCGGTAGCAAGTTGTACCACTGCTATAGTGAGGAGGAATGTCCAACAGAAATGAGGAGGTGATGAGAGTCAGCGGTCTGCGTTTAGCAAGTTGTACCGCTGTCTGGGTGAAGGAATAGAATCCAGGTGAAGGTATCCGGGGAGTCAGTGGTCTGCGTTAGCAAGTTGTACCACTGCTATGTGAGAGGACACTGGAACAGGTGACACAGGAAACAGGAATCAGTGGTCTGCCTCTAGCAAGTTGTACCACTGAATATATATGTGAGGAGGAGCGCGGGGAGAGACTGCAATACAGAGGATACACGGGCACCTTGAACTTGATCCACAATGACATGCACAATATAGTAATGACGAACAGCACTGCAATAATACAAAGTCACTGAAACTATCCGGGCAAAAGATAACACAGTCAATGATGGCAAAAGTCTCAGCGGATAGTAAGCTCCAGAGGAGAACAACTCAGTCCAGCAAGATATGCAATACACCAGCACAGTCAATGAGAAGTATGCATACTGTGGTTCAGGAGCAGGCTGACAGACAGGAGTGCAGAGATACCTGAACGGCTGGAGGCCGGCAGGATGCGAAGTCCCTGGAGGGTGAAGCGGTAATCAAGTAGGTGCAGCGCACAGGTAGGTAGACCAGCAGGGATAGCACAAATACTCAGGAAGCAGTAGTATGTAGAACTGGACTCCTGGAGGACCCTGAAGAGTAGCGATGGTCTAGATGAGATGAAAGCAGTGAGGCGCAGATCCGATGCAGACTGGCGAGTAGACACCAGCAGGAACACTGAGAAGCACGGAGAGCGGATCAGCTGCTGCAGACACGAGTAGAACTGAGGAGTAGCAGCCAGCAGGACTCTGCAGGTACACGGAGGTAGCGGATAGCAACCAGCAGGTGCAGCCACGATGAAACACGGGAGAGTAGAGCTGAGCTGGAACTGTTGAGCACGGAGAGCAGCGGATAGGAATCAGCTGTTGTAGTCTCGAGGAAACACAGGAGAGTTGAGATGAGCTGAAGACTGTAGCGCACGGAGGCAGCGGATAGGAATCAGCTAAACAGTCACGATGAAACACAGGAGAGTTGAAGTGGTCTGAAGACTGTAGTGCACGGAGGCAGCGGATAGGAATCAGCTAACAGTCACGATGAAGCACAGGAGGGTTGAAGTGGTCTGAAGACTGTAGTGCACGGAGGCAGCGGATAGGAATCAGCTAACAGTCACGATGAAACACAGGAGAGTTGAAGTGGTCTGAAGACTGTAGTGCACGGAGGCAGCGGATAGGAATCAGCTAACAGTCACGATGAAACACAGGAGAGTTGAAGTGGTCTGAAGACTGTAGTGCACGGAGGCAGCGGATAGGAATCAGCTAACAGTCACGATGAAACACAGGAGGGTTGAAGTGGTCTGGAAACCACAGGAGTAG
This sequence comes from Mixophyes fleayi, assembly GCF_038048845.1. Taxonomy (NCBI): domain Eukaryota; kingdom Metazoa; phylum Chordata; class Amphibia; order Anura; family Limnodynastidae; genus Mixophyes; species Mixophyes fleayi. Next base: position 339,795,071 of record NC_134402.1, on the reverse strand, counting down.
AAGTGGTCTGGAAACCACAGGAATCAGCAGCGCTGAATACACGAGGAAACACAGAAACACCTTCAGAGGCTCATGGGGAATGAGACTCCAAGATCAGGCAACGAGGTATGGACAGCAGGTACTTTAAATAGGGAGTGTTGCCTGATCAGCCAATTAACTAAAGGGACAGGTACTGAAGGTTTGAAAGGGCTGCGCATGCGCAGACCCTCAGGATGGTGGACGGCCACGGTTCCTAAACACACGGGAGGAAGCACTCACAGTCTGGTGAGTGACAGTACCCCCCCTTTTAAAGGTGGGCACAGAACACCTGGAACCGGGCTTGTCCAGATTTTTGGAATAAAACTTCTTAAGAAGAGCTGGGGCGTTGAGATCTTCAGCTTTGATCCATGAACGCTCCTCAGGACCAAAGCCCTTCCAATGAACGAGGAAACGGAGAACTCCTCGCGAAATTTTTGCGTTCAATACATGAGTAATCTCGAAATCTTCCTCCTGATGAACTTGAACTGGCTGAGGTGCTGAAGGAGGAGCCGAGAAACGGTTGATGATGAGAGGTTTGAGCAAGGACACATGGAAGGCATTGGAAATACGAAGGTTCTTAGGAAGTAGAAGTTTGAAACAAACTGGATTTATCACTTGAATGATCCTATATGGACCAATAAAACGGGGAGCGAATTTCATAGATGGGACCTTCAAACGAATATTTTTGGTAGATAACCAGACACGATCTCCAATTTTCAGTAGTGGAATAGCCCGTCTCTTTTTATCTGCAAAAGACTTATATCTGGCAGATGTCTTCTTCAAACAGGTTTTGACCTGAGACCAAATATTTTTGAAGGTCTGACAAACAGTCTCTACAGCAGGAACTTGGGTGGGAGGGACGGCAGGAAATTCCGGAAAAGACGGATGGTGACCGTAAACCACAAAGAATGGAGTTTTCGAAGATGACTCATGGTACATGTTGTTATGAGCGAATTCAGCCCAAGGAAGCAATTCTACCCAGTTGTCTTGATTGGCTGATGAGAACATCCTTATAAAGGTCTCGAGATCTTGATTGACCCGTTCAGTTTGTCCGTTTGATTGAGGATGGTAGGAAGATGAGAGTGCTAATCGTATGCCCAAGGTTTTACAAAGGGCCCGCCAGAATCTGGAAACGAATTGTACTCCTCTATCTGACACAATCTCAGACGGACATCCATGAATACGAAAGATTTCCTTGACGAAATGTTCAGCCAGAGTAGACGAGGAAGGCAAACCAGGCAAAGGGACAAAATGAGCCATCTTCGAAAATCTGTCTACCACTACCCAAATAGTATTACAATTTTTACTAGGTGGCAGATCAGTAACAAAGTCCATACTAATATGGGTCCAGGGCTTGGACGGAATGGGTAGTGGTTGCAGCAACCCCGCTGGAGTTCTGCGGGAGGATTTAAACTGAGAACACAATTCACAAGCAGCTACAAACTCTTTGACGTCTCTCCTCATCGAGGGCCACCAGTAACTTCGAGAGAGAATCTCAAAGGTCTTGCGTTCACCAGCATGTCCAGAAAAACGAGAAGAATGGAACCACGAAAGGATTTTCCTCCTAAGAGTAGGAGGCACGAGGGTCTTCCCAAATGGTAGCACTTTAGTGGAAGAAGCAGCCAGCGAGATACATTTGGGGTCTAGTATAGCATGGTTGGGAACCTCTTCAACGTCAGAGGACGTCACAAAAGCTCGGGATAGAGCGTCAGCTTTCTTGTTCTTGGCAGCTGGTTTGAAGGTTATGATTAATTTGAAACGGGAAAAGAAAAGAGACCATCTTGCTTGACGAGGATTCAAGCATTGGGCAGACTGTAAGTATGACAGGTTCTTATGATCCGTGAAAATCGTCACAGGGTGACGAGCTCCTTCCAATAAGTATCTCCACTCCTCTAATGCAACTTTGATAGCCAGCAACTCCTTGTCCCCGATAGTGTAATTTTTCTCCGCAGGCAGAAGACCCCGAGAGTAAAAGGCACAAGGATGGAATTTTTGTTGCTCCGATCGTTGGGAGAGAATGGCTCCTAAGCCCACATTAGAGGCATCTACTTCTAGGAAGAAGGGAAGTGTCACATCAGGCTGTTGAAGAATGGGAGCAGAGGAGAAGGACTCTTTAAGAAATTGAAAGGCTTGGAGGGCCTCGGATGACCATTGCTTAGTATTGGCCCCTTTACGAGTCAGGGCCACAATAGGAGATGCAATGGACGAGAAGTCTTGAATGAACCGTCTATAGTAATTGGCAAAACCTAAAAAACGCTGGATAGCATGAAGAGTAGTTGGCTGGGGCCAATGTAATACAACATTCATCTTTTCTGGATCCATTTGTAGGCCAACTCTGGAAACAATAAACCCCAAAAATGGAATCTGGGGCAACTCGAATGAACATTTTTCTAATTTGCAGAATAATGAATTTTTCCGGAGTCTGGAAAGGACCCTTGCCACATGTTGGTGATGAGAAGGCAGGTCCTGTGAAAAGATCAATATGTCGTCCAAGTAGACAACGACACATACATATAACAAGTCCCGAAAGATCTCATTAACGAAGCCCTGGAAAACAGCGGGGGCATTACACAACCCGAAAGGCATTACTAGATATTCATAATGCCCATCTCTGGTGTTGAACGCTGTCTTCCATTCGTCACCGGGCCGGATTCTAATTAAATTATAGGCACCACGAAGATCCAACTTGGTAAAGATCCGAGCTCCCTTGATGCAATCAAATAACTCAGTGATCAACGGAATGGGATACCGATTTTTAATAGTAATGGCATTGAGTCCACGAAAATCTATGCAGGGGTGTAGTGATCCATCCTTCTTTTTTACGAAGAAGAACCCGGCTCCAGCGGGAGAGGTGGAAGGTCGAATAAACCCTCGCTGGAGATTCTCCTGGATGTAATCAGATGTAGCTTGAGTTTCAGGTAACGAAAGTGGATAGACCCGACCCCTAGGAGGAGTCTTGCCAGGTAGAAGATCGATCGGACAATCCCATGAACGATGAGGAAGAAGACGTTCAGACTGAGCTTTATCAAAAACATCGGCAAATGAAGCATACTGAGGAGGGAGTCCCGGTGAGGAAGATGAGATGGAAGATTGCTGTATTTTAAGAGGAATGACTTGAGAAAGACAACGATGATGACATTCAGCTCCCCAAGACGTAACTTGAGGAGTGCGCCAGTCAATCTGGGGAGAATGACATTGAAGCCATGGAAGGCCTAAGACAATCGGACTTGTCGTAACAGGAAGAATTAAAAACGAAATATCTTCATGGTGTAGCACACCAATCTGAAGCGTTACTGGAGACGTACTCTGGGTGATGAGACCATTGATGAGACGTGATCCATCTATAGCAGTCACAGTAATCGGTGTTTTCAAAGTAATCACTGGTAGGGACCATTGATTCACTAGGGATTTAGAAATGAAATTTCCTGCTGCTCCAGAATCAATCAGTGCTTGAGACTCAAAGGATTTGGTAGCAAAGGAAATCGTAACATCAAAAGCGCAGACTTTTAATTTCGTAGAAGATGGAGAGGACTCCAGGAAACCTAACTTCACCTCTCCAGAACTAGTTAGGGCCTGGCATTTCCCGATTTCTTAGGGCAAGAACTGAGCATATGTGTGGAATCAGCACAATAGATACAAAGTCTATTCTTTACTCTTCGGTTCCTCTCCTCTGACGTTAATTTGGAACGTCTTATCTACATGGGGATCACAGAAGGTGAAGCTGGACAAAATTGAGGGGTTGAGCGAAGAGGTGCTTTAACTGAAGTTGTTTTCTCAGATTCCCTTTCAGGAAACCTCATGTCTACACGATGGCAAAGAGAAATCAAATCTTCTAATGACGTAGGAAGCTCTTGGGTAGTCAGTGCATCTTTAATTTTATCGGAGAGCCCCTGCCAGAAGGCGGCAATTAATGCTTCAGTGTTCCACTGAAGTTCAGAGGCTAATATCCTAAATTGAATGACGAACTGGCCTACTGTATGAGAACCCTGACGTAAACGAAGAATGCTGGAAGCAGCGGAGGTCACACGACCTGGTTCATCGAACACACTTCGGAACATAGAAATGAATTTGGCACTATCTTGTAATACAGGATCGTTTCTCTCCCACAGAGGGGAAGCCCAAGCCAGAGCTTGTCCAGAAAACAATGAGATAAGATAGGCCACTCTGGAACGATGGGTAGAAAAATTTTGAGGCTGGAGCTCAAAATGAACTGAGCATTGGTTGAGAAAACTCCTACAAGTTTTGGGGTCTCCATCGTATTTTGACGGAGTAGGCAGGTGAAGCGTGGAAGCCGTAGACACCTGGGATGGCACTGGGGAAACGGAGGAAAGCACAGGAGCTTCAACATTAGCTGTAACGGTCTGTCCAGATGTTCCTTGGGAGGCTAACGACTGGTAACATTGAAGTAACAGCTGTTGGCGAGCATCCTGTTGCTCCACACGGATGACCAGATGGTGCAGCATCTCTTTGGCTGTAGGTTCCGTATCTGGGTCTGTCATGGCCTGATCTTACTGTCACGGGCACTAGGAGTCTTTACCCAGGGATCACCAGGTGATAAGCTTACCAGAGCAGTATAGATGGTAATATGGTACTCTGGTAGCGGGGTGATCACGGAACAGGAGACAGCAGATGATAGAGATGCTCGGGAAAGTCTATGACTAGCAGCACTGGTAATATATATGTAGTAATACACGAGGAACTAAATGGACAAAGGACACGTGAGGGTAGTCAGTGGTCTGCGGTAGCAAGTTGTACCACTGCTATAGTTAGGAGGAATGTCCAACAGAAATGAGGAGGTGATGAGAGTCAGCGGTCTGCGTTTAGCAAGTTGTACCGCTGTCTGGGTGAAGGAATAGAATCCAGGTGAAGGTATCCGGGGAGTCAGTGGTCTGCGTTACCATTGGCGATCCCAAATGTTGTCGAGGTTAGACCATTAGCAGATACGGTAGCAGAAGGAGAGTGTATGGCTAAAACCCCCTTCAGAAATGTCCCAGAAAAGCCCATCTACCCAAGCACCCCATACATGAATGAACATCCTGATTTATGTATTTACTATTAAAAAATAATGGAACAAAATGTTTACAAATATTTTATTAACGATTATAGTATTAAGAGTTGTTAGTTTATCTTATAATTAATTTTTTTTGTGCATGTGTTCTTATATTACTTTATATTGCATATATGCATGTGTGTATACTGTTCTGTCTACATACGGGAAATAGCGTTTAACCAGAGCGTACTTACACCCAAATTCAAATGGATTTGTACATTGAGATTTACTTGTATTTGAATATGGTCAGAACTACACTTAAGTTCAATGTTTATTTTTTAAATACAAGCAGCGAGCAGATTGTGTCCGAAGATAAATCAGGCCCCAAGTGTCAACATATACTTTCTGTGGGATGCCTTTTCCACCTTCCAGAAATACTTTACATTGGAAATAGCATTTCTTTGCATATTCCAGCTAATAAAAAGCATTCAAGAACAAAAATGTGATGAGAAGCAGGAGAATTGTCAGGAAACCAGGTCATCAAGGAGATTTTCCGTCTTCACGTCTGTCCCCAGGATATTATCTTCGATAGAGGAGTACAGTTTGTGTTCAAGTTCTGGAGATCATTCTGCAAAGAGTTGGGTGTCAATCTAAAATTTTCCTCAGGCTACCACCCTCAAACAAAAGGTCAAACCGAGAGGGTCAACCAAGACTTGGAACAATTTCTCAAGACCTACTCTTCAGATAATCAGGCTGAATGGAGCCGTTTCTTGTGTTGGGCAAAATTCGCTCATAATAACCAAGTGCATGTATCCACTGGTTTGTCTCCATTCTTCCTTACCTATGGGTTTTATCCTCTCCTTCCTGAACTTTCCCAACCTGGTTCAGCTCTCCCGGCCGTGCAGAATCTCATCCAGGACTTTTCTCAAGTATGGTCTCAAGCGAAGTCCAAGTTATTGGAATCCTCCCAGTGCTACAAAGCTAGCGCCGATCGTCGTCGTAGACCAGTTCCCAGACTTTGAGTGGGGGACAAAGTGTGGTTATCCACAAGGAATTTAAGACTTCGAGTTCCCACCATGAAGCTTGCACCCCATTATATCGGACCTTTTCAAATCACTCATGTCATAAAGCCTGTGACATTCAAACTCCTCCTTCCTCCATCACTCAAAATTCACAAAGTTTTTCATATTTCTCTACTTAAACCCCTTGTTCTAAACAGACTTGTCAAAAGAACCCCCCCTCCCAGTCCCAGTGAAGACAGATCATGGGGAGGAGTATGAGATCAATTAGATTCTGGATTTCCAGATCTCCAGGGGTCGCCACCAATATCTCGTTGACTGGAGGGGTTATGGTCCCGAGGAGAGATCTTGGGTCGATGTGCAAGAGATACATGCCCCTCTTTTATTGGCCAAATTCAAGAAGGAGAGAGAAGCGACCTTGCAAGCCCTGAAAAAGAAGAAAGGGAAGACTACTGTCAGGCGCCGTCTTGTTTCTGCCTCTAGACGGGCGCCTGTCTCCTTGCAGAATCGGCTTCCCGCTGCTTAGATACGCTTGATGTTCTATTCACATGCGTACGCCGAGCTTGGCAACCGTTACCTAGCAACATGACGCTGCTTCTGTTTGGCATCAGTATGTGTCACGGGCACTAGGAGTCTTTACCCAGGGATCACCAGGTGATAAGCTTACCAGAGCAGTATAGATGGTAATATGGTACTCTGGTAGCGGGGTGATCACGGAACAGGAGACAGCAGATGATAGAGATGCTCGGGAAAGTCTATGACTAGCAGCACTGGTAATATATATGTAGTAATACACGAGGAACTGAATGGACAGAGGACACGTGAGGGTGGTCAGTGGTCTGCGGTAGCAAGTTGTACCACTGCTATAGTGAGGAGGAATGTCCAACAGAAACGAGGAGGTGATGAGAGTCAGCGGTCTGCGTTTAGCAAGTTCTACCGCTGTCTGGGTGAAGGAATAGAATCCAGGTGAAGGTATCCGGGGAGTCAGTGGTCTGCGTTAGCAAGTTGTACCACTGCTATGTGAGAGGACACTGGAACAGGTGACACAGGAATCAGTGGTCTGCCTCTAGCAAGTTGTACCACTGAATATATATGTGAGGAGGAGCGCGGGGAGAGACTGCAATACAGAGGATACACGGGCACCTTGAACTTGATCCACAATGACATGCACAATATAGTAATGACGAACAGCACTGCAATAATACAAAGTCACTGAAACTATCCGGGCAAAAGATAACACAGTCAATGATGGCAAAAGTCTCAGCGGATAGTAAGCTCCAGAGGAGAACAACTCAGTCCAGCAAGATATGCAATACACCAGCACAGTCAATGAGAAGTATGCATACTGTGGTTCAGGAGCAGGCTGACAGACAGGAGTGCAGAGATACCTGAACGGCTGGAGGCCGGCAGGATGCGAAGTCCCTGGAGGGTGAAGCGGTAATCAAGTAGGTGCAGCGCACAGGTAGGTAGACCAGCAGGGATAGCACAAATACTCAGGAAGCAGTAGTATGTAGAACTGGACTCCTGGAGGACCCTGAAGAGTAGCGATGGTCTAGACGAGATGAAAGCAGTGAGGCGCAGATCCGATGCAGACTGGCGAGTAGACACCAGCAGGAACATTGAGAAGCACGGAGAGCGGATCAGCTGCTGCAGACACGAGTAGAACTGAGGAGTAGCAGCCAGCAGGACTCTGCAGGTACACGGAGGTAGCGGATAGCAACCAGCAGGTGCAGCCACGATGAAACACGGGAGAGTAGAGCTGAGCTGGAACTGTTGAGCACGGAGAGCAGCGGATAGGAATCAGCTGTTGCAGTCTCGAGAATACACAGGAGAGTTGAGATGAGCTGAAGACTGTAGCGCACGGAGGCAGCGGATAGGAATCAGCTAAACAGTCACGATGAAACACAGGAGAGTTGAAGTGGTCTGAAGACTGTAGTGCACGGAGGCAGCGGATAGGAATCAGCTAACAGTCACGATGAAACACAGGAGGGTTGAAGTGGTCTGAAGACTGTAGTGCACGGAGGCAGCGGATAGGAATCAGCTAACAGTCACGATGAAACACAGGAGAGTTGAAGTGGTCTGAAGACTGTAGTGCACGGAGGCAGCGGATAGGAATCAGCTAACAGTCACGATGAAACACAGGAGAGTTGAAGTGGTCTGAAGACTGTAGTGCATGGAGGCAGCGGATAGGAATCAGCTAACAGTCACGATGAAACACAGGAGGGTTGAAGTGGTCTGGAAACCACAAGAGTAGAAGTGGTCTGGAAACCACAGGAATCAGCAGCGCTGAATACACGAGGAAACACAGGAACACCTTCAGAGGCTCATGGGGAATGAGACTCCAAGATCAGGCAACGAGGTATGGACAGCAGGTGCTTTAAATAGGGAGTGTTGCCTGATCAGCCAATTAACTAAAGGGACAGGTACTGAAGGTTTGAAAGGGCTGCGCATGCGCAGACCCTCAGGATGGTGGACGGCCACGGTTCCTAAACACACGGGAGGAAGCACTCACAGTCTGGTGAGTGACAGTATGCATGCGCAAGACTCCACGCTCCGTCGCCCTGCAACTAGCCGGCGATTGGTTGCGGTTTTCCTGCCGATTGATGCACCTTTCAGGGATCCCTCTCCTCTATTTAAGGAACTCACTGAGTATTTAGTATTTGGTATTTGGTCTTGAGCCTTGCTCCAGCGTTTGTTTCTGTGTTACTGTTTATTGCATTCTGACCCCGGCTTGTTCCTGACTTCTCCTTTGGTTCCTGATTTTGGCTTAGTGATTATTTGGTACTGACCCGGCTTCCTGACCATTCTCCTGCTTCTGATTTGGCTATATCCGTATCTCTGGTACTGACCCGGCTTGTTGACTACTCTTCCATCCTGCATCCTGGTGGATCATCACCACTACCTCAATTGTTACCTCGCCAGCTGACTGATACTGAGGGCCACGACCTGCACGTCCCTTGCAGCGAAGTCCATACCTCCTTGCGGGGGTCCCTGGTGAAAACCAGGGACGTGTTAGACTTCGCGCCTCAGTACTCAGTAGTGCCAACTGCTGGCAGGTATCACCAACTTCACCTAGTGATTCTGACACATACCTGTTATTGCAGCTTTCACAACCTGGTACTGGATTCTTGTATGGATCCTGGAATGTTGGGACCTGTTTAGAAAATGTATAGGTACATGAAATATGGAAAATAATTAGTGAACATAGTACACACCACAGATCACGCAGTATATAATTATATAACAAGAAATGTGTGTGATAAAAATAATCACAGAAACCTATATGTTTGGAAATGGTCAGATAATGAAACACAATTGTAAGTGTATAAGAGAAATGACTGCCTCTAGGGGCTCTGCAACCCCATATAAAGATAAAAGCACAATAAAAATTATGAGGCGCTCAAAAACCCTTAAACATAAATTTAATAATGAGAGAAAAAGACATAACTCCAAACTAATTTATTCATAAAGTAACAATATGAGGAGATTCAATTGCCGGTGATGTGACACACGGAAATTGCGCTGCGCACATTGCTGGCAATTACAGTTGGAATCTCCGCTGCGAGGTGTCCCGTGGACTTTCCTATATATACAAAATTATGTTTTATCATAATGTATGTTTTATATAAAAATTTAAGTAGCGCTCAAAAACCCTTAAACACACACACACACACACACATATATATGTTTAAGGGTTTTTGAGCACCTCTTAATTTTTAGCATGCAAAACATAAGACATACATTGTAATAAAACATAACATTTAACACGCCACCCCCCCCAGCCACATCACGCCAACCGCCATCCACATCATGCCACCCCAACAAAAACATTACGCCACCGCTACATCCTAACCTCCCCTAAACACATCCTAACGCCCCAGACACATCCTAAGCCTCCCTAGATACATCCTAAGTCTCCCCAGACACATCCTAACCCGCTCCCTACACATCCTAACCCACCCCCTACACATCATAAGCCCCCCCCAGCAGAAACATCATAACACCCCCCACAACCTCAGCCCAGTTTAGTTACCTAAATTGAGCAGGAACTCCTCCTCCTTGCTGCTGGGACAGTGTGTAATGTCACACACTGACCGGAGACTGGGAGCTGATGACGGCTGTTAGCTCGCTCCCTTCTTCCTCCTTAACATTACCCACACCTCCAATTCGCGGGTGCGCGCTAGCGTCACTAGAATTTTATTTTTAATAAAAACTACTAGACTCCTGGGCCTCGGTAATTTGTACCCGTTAATTCCCACCTCTCGGCGCCTCTGAGTATCGTAACACCAAGACATTTTTATGTTGCACATATAAACTATAAATAAGCCAACTCATTAGCTTGTTATTTATAATATATAATTAATTTTGTTGCCTAAGATTATAGAAGACAAAGAGACCTGTTTGCAGAAGGTTGTTGTAAGGATTTTGGTTGCCACTCATAACAACTTCACTAAATAATTGGGTCTCCTAAGATGAGGGGCTTTTTGCTTTACAGCATCAGTCAGCCAACATGGAAACAAAATGCCTCAAACTTACAGGACCTGATTCATCAAAATCACTGTGTGCGTGCCCAGAACCAGGAGATACGTCCGTGCACGCTTAGATTCTGCAGCTCAACAGAAAAGTGTCCCTGAATACTATATTAGAATGTTGGCAACTATGGGACTCAATTAGAGATAGACGTACCCCTCGGTAGTAATCGTATTAACGATTACCACCGCTCCGACACCCACTTGCCCTACAAAAAAAAGACGAATTTGTTAAAAAACTATGTGACTATTGATAGACTTACCTTTTCAGTGACTCTGCAGCTAAGCGATGCACCACAATGCTGACTGCAAGTAATTTCTAATGAAGAGGTGTCCGGCAGTAGTTTCTTGTCATCGCTACTTGGATTCCTTTAAATTTAAAGTGGCAATGTCAGGTTCAGTGTTTAAACACTTAACCTGCGGTGGCTTGATATTGCCGCTTTAAATTTAAAGGAATCCAAGTCGCGATGACAAGAAACTGTACTGCCGGACACCTCTTCATTAGAAATGACTTGCGGTGAGCATTGTGGTGCATCGCTTAGCTGCGGAGTCGCTGTAAAGTTAAGTCTATCAATAGTCACATAGTTTTTTAACACTTTTGTAGGGCAAGTGGGTGTTGGGTTTTTCGCTACCGAAAAGCCGTACCCCTCGGGTTTCAGACAGGGCTGTGAGATGATCCACAGAGCCTTGGAAAAACTACTCCGGTGAATGGCACCCTGGGTATGGTGAATCTTTTCATTCATTGGGTTTGCTGCCATAATAGCTTTGCAAGTTATTGGATAACTGTACAAAGCAGTTACAATATCAGCTTTCAACTTTAACATTAACTTTATGCCTATAACAAATAAGTCTATTAAAAACAGTATTTTAAAATTAAAAAGCAATACAGTAGGGAGCTCCATTTTCTGCCTCTGTCAAATGTATGATGGTAAGGCAGCGAAGGCATTGCAGATACATGTAATATGAATTAAAAATGATCATTATTTACAAGAAAACTTACTTGTCATAGGCAACATCTCCACTTTTTCAAACCCACAGTTTAGTCAATATACCCCCAGGTGCATGAGATGTACAAAGATATGCATTTTAAAAGGTGTATCTTAATGATACATGTAGGCCAAAATCGGATGCATCTCTCAGGGACGTGCATCTCTCAGGGACGTGTTTGACTTGTATCCCCATTGCCCCTACAGTACTACACTTACATGTGAGTGCCCCTGATCCACCTCTCCAAACACAAGTCTAAGATAAACTCACAATATGTGTCACACACCACGGAAACAGTAGCTCCTGTGTGTGTTCAACAGCATAGGGCTACTTATGCTATAAAAACTAGTCTGGAAGGAATAAGTTATTTACATTTATTACACTAGCTTCCAGGTAGGGACAGGTTAATAGAAAGTTTCCTAATGAGGGGTGATGTCATCACAGGTGCTGGACATTCACTAGTGTCTATAGGAGTCTGGCAACTACAGGCATTAGTTGGCAGATTATGGAGTCTGTTGGATCAGTGTCTGGCATTTCCAGTTATTCTGCATATGTGTAATAGACCTCTGCTGTGAACTTGACTATTGCTTTTTTGTATCCTGTGTGTTTTAGACCCTGGCTTCTAACCAGGGGAGGGCTTGCATATTTTAGCTTGGGGGGCAGGACTCAACCCAGGAACATATTTAAGGAAAAAAAATGCATGTGGGCCAGTGACCCAGCCCAAGGGAGCCCATTATGGGACCGGCAGATGCCCCCCTGCCCCCAGCTCAGCCTGCCCCTGCCCCTGCTTCTAACCCTGACTTGCTGTTACCTGTGATTCAAAGCTTGGATGTAAATATCATCATCATCATCATCATCACCATTTATTTATATAGCGCCACTAATTCCGCAGCGCTGTACAGAGATTGTTACTTGCTCAAATACTGGACTTTAGCTGGACTCTGATTACAACTTATCTCGTACCTCCCAACATTTAGGTAGGAGGCATTGGGACATAAGGCAAGGTCACATCACGATGGGGCGTCGCCACGTCACAATGGGAGAGTGGCCACATCACGCATGGGGGCATGCCTAGCGATTTTGAAGCTCTAGACTGGCCTGTTCTTTCCTCTCCTCCAAATACCTTAATTGCCATGCACACAAGTGCACACGGCACCCGCTCACTGTTGCTCTGCCATGCAGAGCAGCAAAGAACAGACAATATTTACCAACTTTCCCAGCAATCGTGACAAAGCTGTACTGATTGGATTTGCGAGACAGAGCCCTCAAATCGGGATTGTCCCGCCTAAATCAGACGATTGGGAGGTATGCTTATCTGTCTTCTGAAATATTAGGCTTTAAACTCTGACCACCGCCACTGAACCTGTGAATCGGATATTGACCACTGAGTTTGCGGTACTTAAGTGCTGGACTATGATGTGTCTTCTGTGTCTCAGCATTTGGTTGCAAATCCTGATCACTGCTTATATAATATTTATAAACTTGACGTCAGCCATGAACCCTGACTGCTGCTCTTTTAATATTAGGAAACTGGACCTCAGCCGTGACCGCTGCTATATTTTATTATATACTGGAATTCTGCAGTTTGTTCACTATTTATTCCTTCTTCCTATAAATGGCTTTGTCTCACCTTTTATTCTCCAGTAGAGTCGGCCAGCTGACCTCATTTATGATACTTGGGGCCTGATTCATTAAGGAACGTAAATGCCGATATGTGCCGTATTTTGTGTTAAATTGCACTGTGCATGCCCTTAAATGAAATAAATTCCATAGACAGCAAATGCATGCAATTCGTCTTCAAGCGCAAATTACTCTTCCAGCAGCCTATTATTTCATTAGTGGAACCGGACGAGGAAGGGGCGTATACACGTGGTCAATGTACAGTAAGGGTGTGCCAAGCTCAAGCACAGCAGCGTCTGATTCAAGCTTTGGGCATCTCTAAGGTATGTGATTTTTAGTCGTATCACTTGCAGGTCAAGTGTAAGTGCCGAGTGATACTGATGGCAGTCACGCATGCATGCTAGAACATGTGTTTGCAATCAAGAGCAACTGTAAAAATGCATTTTATGTACTGTAGACATTAATGACATCATGATAAATATATATATATGTATACAGCATATATATGTATACAGCACCGCTGCGGACGCTTCTTTGACAGCGCCGAGGCTGCTGGATAGTACAGTGCTGCCGAAACAGAGCTGCTGCACATGCGTGGGCGCATGCGCAGCAGCTCTCGATTTTTTTTATTTTCTTTTTTTAAAAAATCCTGCGTGTGCCCCTGGGTTCACGCAGTGCAAGTCAAGGTGTAGTCCTAGGGGCTAATGCAGAGAGGGATGTGCATGAAATTTATCTACATAATGAAACTTATCTCTTGCATGAAATCACTCTTCACATTTCCAGAAAGTGGGCGCTCACATATGCTTATATGAAGACTTGTGTGAGTCTGACGGTCACACAGACTTGCGCTTAGACAGGCAAGGGGCATGCAAACGCAAGCTGTGTATAGTAAAGTTGTGCACACGCAGATGCGGCTCATGCAGACATGCAGAAACTTGCATTTAGGCCTGTTAGGAGATTATCTTTGCACCTGCTATAGGGCAGGGCCAAATACTTGCTAATGATGATGACTTATTGTAAACCTGGCACATATGCTGTTGATACAGAGGCGGACGCACCTCCAGATGTGTACAGCTCTGCACAGTGCCAGAAACAGGCTATTTTCCTGTGCTCTTTCCAGCTCTTCAGATGAGAAGTGTACCTAAGTTTCCAGAGAAGTTACAGAATCTGAACAGATGCCCTAAGAAAAACAGTCCGGACTACTACTACTTTAAACCCACCCCTTTCATTAAATAAAACTATTCTATTCAGGGACTTTTTTACAGATGGCCCATTTATATTTTTGAAGCTTTGTTTTATATTAGGCAAAGTGCGCCTAGAAACATGCTTGTACTCACAGCTGGTACAAGAATCAAGTCCTTTTGCAACCTGGAAATAGCCGTGAGCCAGTCCATGCAGCACAGAAAGCCCCTACAGATCTTCTACTGTAGTCCATACATATATAGAGCCATTTGTTTGCCAGTAGTTGCTGTATTGTGGTTGTCTTGCAAATAAGTAGTGTTTACAATGAAGATAGAATAAAAGCCTGTGAGCAATCACAAAACAATCACTTGTTATACAAGTCCACTTCCTTCACTACTCCTCGCTACCCTATTATGTAAATCTACATCCTGTTGTACTCATTGCTGCTATACATTTCAACTTCAGGTGTCTTCTGACTGCTCAGTCATACACCTCAACATCCTGCTTCCTTTCTTTCTTGTCTATTATGCACCACAACTGGAGCATTGCAAGTGTCTCAATAGACTCAGGGCCCAGAACCCCAAACAGTGTGCCCCCTCAACTTTTCCTAATAAACCTCTAGAACCTGGCTGTTTGCCTTTAGCAGCCCATTTTCCCTTAGAGTTGGACATGCTCACAGATACTTATGTGCACGTGGTAATCGAGGCTTGTTCTGAAATGGATGCTGACACCAGGGATATTGGAGACACAATGGACCTGATGCAAGGCATGTATCAGCCAAGTTTGAGGGTATCGTACAAAAAATCACTCAGCGTACACTGACAACCGAGAGATACGGCTGTGAACGCAGGCCTGTCTGCTGCATCTTCGAGCGCAAAGAACATTTACTACAGTCTACGAATCGGGGAGTGAACGGGGCAGGGTGTTTTGCCATATTAAATTTACAGTAGGGGCGTGCCAAACTCTAGTGCACACAGCCACATCCAAATCAAGCTCTGAGCGTCTCAAAATTACTTTTTTTTCTGCGTATCTCTTACACCAGCTAAAGGGCAAGTCCTGAGCAGTAGTGATGCCAGCCTCGTATGCATGCTTTAACATGTGTCTGCAATCATGAGCAACTGTAACAATGTATTTTATGTTCAGTAGACATTAACAACATCCTAATAAATGTATTTAATGCAAAAAAAATGAACCTGTTTAACTGTTTTATCATTAGTGCCTTTATTAATAACAGGTGACGTTAATTCAATATTTTATTTTTGTGTGCGTTCTTTTGTGAAATTATAATCCACATAGGTATTGGACGTATCCTGCAGTGTCTTGTGTAGTAGAGCACAGCAGACCTACACCCGATTTCAACAGCACGAGTATCTAGAGATTCGTGCCTCGATGAATTCGGGAGTATGCAAAGCCTAAATACGTGCATATAATACTAAACGCAGGTTGTGCTCAAAATACATGTCTTAATGAATCAGACCCATTGTGTGAATCAAATGGAAAAAACACCCAGAGGAGCATACACATGAGAGAAAAGCAGGTACTTACTCAGGCCGTGAATAGATGGGACAAGGTCCAGAGTACGTGCAGAGTTCAGGCAGACGTCAATCCACAGAATAGTAGGCTTTTAAGCAAAAGGTCAGGGCAGGTGGAAATCCAGAAAATTGTCATTGTCAAACCAAAAGGTTAGAACCAGAATCAGATAGGAATTAGAGAAAACAGGAGACAGGGAAAAAGCTAGTAGCAAAACAGACTCACAGTGGCTAGTAAACTGTACCTTTAACAGGCAGTGAAAAATGGAGCAAATTCATACTAAACCTTTCAGGGAAACATCAAAGCATCAGATAAATTGTAGTATTTTACTCTAAAACATTAAAGATGACAATAGTGCAATAACTTCTTAAAAGATGCATTTATCAATAAGTCTCTGCACTCGCATGAAGTCGGATGAAAGAATACTTCAATCAAACCAGCTCTCCTCTACTCTCCAATAGGCAGATTATAGAGACACCGTCACTTAGAACACTTCAATGCGTTTTGTGAGAACACCCCCACTTCTTCAGGAAAAGAGTTGGAAGAGAAATGTGATAGACTATTTATAGTTAACAATCATTTCCCATTATGATGAAAACATCATGATCAATTAAAACCAGCAAAAACGTATCGTAATATATTTCTTTAAAAAAAAAAAAATCAGGAGGATGTTACAGAAGAAAGAAATAATGGAAGAATTAGCTGTATTAAACAGACTTCCCATTTATAATATCCTGTGTGTGGTGTATATTGCTGAACTCAGTTGAATTTGGCTTTGATGTTGAATTGTTTCACTCACAATATCATATACATATATATATTATTCTTTGGCTGTGGAGATCTCCCAGATTGTTTTTGAAAATATCATCATGACTCGCATAAATATAATATAAAGTGAGTTTATTATTTTATAATTGCTTTTTTCTCACCTAATATGTTGATCTATTTGGAATTAGCTACTTCCAGTTCACAATTGTTAATTGGTTTACACATTATTATTTGTTTCACTGGGGTCTCTTCTGTGTAGGATTATTTGTAAATTGTTTGATCTACACCACACAAAGTGATGTGGAAGCGCCTCATTTATCCTGGACAGCATTTGAGGATCCCAATATATTTGAATTACAATGAAAAAATAATAAATTTGGGTGCATGTTGTGACTTTTATTATATTACCATTACATCACCATTCATGCTTTATTCTGCTTGTGGATTTTTATGTCTTGCAGGCATTATTTTATATTGTTATGTAATAAATGTAAGATGCCTCACTTTAGTAGATTTCACTATGCTTTGAATTCTACCTCTTCTAGTTTATTAAGTATATTACAAATCTTTGTGCCATCTGCAAAAATTATATCTTTCATTGTAAACCACAAGTTACATCCCTAATAATAACATTAAACAAACCAGGGCCCAGGACTGATCCCTGAGGTACTGTATTAGTTACTGCCCATCCTCTGAGCTTACACCATTGACTATAAAACTTAGGGGTATATTTACTAAACTGCGGCTTTGTGAAAGTGGTGATATTGCCTATAGCAACCAGTCAGATTCTAGCTCTCATTTTGAATGTTTTAAAAAAATTATAACTAGAATCTGATTGGTTGCTATAGGCAACATCTCTACTTTTTCAAACCTGCCGTTTAGTAAATATACCCATTAGTCTCCTGTCCTCTGGCCAAACCATAATCCATTTCATAATTAAGTCAAATGCAAGGATATTTAATGTGTATTAAGTTGTTGTGGGATACCATAAAAAAATGTCTTGCTGAAATATAATATATATCACCTGATCCACAATGTTTTATTAATTTAGTTACCTCTACTAGATTTTTTGACATAATCTCTCTACAGCAAATCTAGGGTGCCTTAATTATTGTAATTTGTTTGACTCTAAATAGTTAATTATTTTTTGCAAGTGATTCTATTAATTGCCCCATTATTGACTTGAGACTCACTGGTATATAGTTATTGTATTCCTCTATACTATTTTGTTTGTGTGGAACTACATTTGCCTTTCTACAGCCACATGGATTGCTTAGAATATTCAGCTAATGGCACTCTTCGCTTAATACTCTTGGAAATACACCATCTAGACCCATTGACTTATCAACGTCTAGTTCCGAGAGTTCAAGTAACAGCTCTTCTACAGTAAATATATTTCTGTGTACACTGTGCGGTAGTGTATATCTTTCCCCTGTAGTATAGGTAAGCCCATTGTATTTCCAATAGTAAAAAGAGAACAAAAATAATTATTTAGGAAGAAGCAATTTCTTTGTGTTTTTCAACATAATGACAAGATATAGCCAAACGCATTTAAGCACAATATGTTTCTATATTCACTTTCGTTAGCACTTATATCAACTCCCACTTCCTTTGTAAGTAGCACATCCTGCCTACAAAGTCTATTCAACAGGATAAATGTTTCATATGCTATCTCTGCAGTACAGGTAGCAGATGAGCAAACCTGGGGGTAAATGTATCAAGCTGCGAGTTTCTGGCGGGTTTGAAAAGTGGAGATGTTGCCTATAGCAACCAATCAGATTCTAGTTATCATTTATTTAGTACATTCTACAAAATGATAGCTAGAATCTGATTGGTTGCTATAGGCAACATCTTCACTTTTCAAACCCGCCAGAAACTTTTACCCCACACATTTACCCCCTAGTGTTAGATGCCACTTTGATCCATTGTTAATATACACAGTTACATCCAGATATATCAGTATGTATGTATCTCTAGTCTGTTTGAGTGCAGAGGTGAAGGTTTTCAAGTGATTGCTCACACTACTCAGTAGTCCAGCCTGTCATTTAATCCTTCTTACGTCTTGGATACTGGATCAACTTCCAACAACAGTATTTTCCCTGTCACCCTCAGCTCAAGATCAGCTTATGCAGATGAAAAACTCTACTGTACTACGTTATTGAATCTGGGCTTTTCCTTACATCCCATTCTCAAACTTCTATTCTTTCATAAAGCATGATGGGAATGATGTGATAGCTAAAGTGGAAGTAAGTAGTTGCCAGAAAGATTATTATTATTGCTTTTGATTTTTAAGCTGCCACAGTGCTCCACAGCGCCAAACAGAGGGGAGAAGAGAGCATACATAAAGCAGAGACATACAATGTAGACATAAAAACAAAGGGTAGGGAGGGAACAGCTCATGAAAGAGCTTACAATCTAATGGGAAAATGGCACGGCTGAGGCAAGAAGAGTGAGTGTGACTCAGAGTGAAGATTGGACCAGAGGTGAGAGTGTAAAAGTGTGGTAGTATAGGTTGAAGTAATGTAGATTTTAATTAAGAAATGGAAGAGCATTTAAGAATTTGAAGACTGGGGGCAGGGCCATCTTTTCCACTGGGCATGATGGGCAGGTGCCCGGGGGCCCCACGGGCAAGGGGGCCCCATAGCCAGGGCTCTTAATTAGAATAAATAATCCTGGGGGAAAAGAAATCCTGCAAAAAAAAAAAACAACTTACCTTTTGCAGTCACATGGTCAGGTCAGGTGGCGATCCGGTTACCTTCCTGTTCCCCTCCTCCATGCTGTGCTCCCACTGAATATCATCACGCCCGACATTTTCATTGAGCGCAGCATGGAGGAGCCACGACACGAGAAACAACAGAGAAGCAAGCGACAGCGAGGATTTAAAGAAGCAGAAGACACAGAATAAGAAAAAAGAAGATAAGAAGGGGGTGCAATCAGAGAACAGGGTGATTGAAAGGTAAGTGAAGGGGGGATTTGATTTTTTAGTTGCTGTACTTCAAGGGTCATTGAGCGAGTACGTTTAAAAAAAAGAGATTATATATAATGTAGATAGGGGCCCCGGTGCACTGCTTTGCCCGGGGGCCCGTAATGCTGTTAAGATGGCCCTGACTGGGGGAGAATCTGATCGGGAGCAGTAGGGAATTTCATTAGTGGGTAGCGATACAGGAGAGGTGTTGTAGGTGGGAGTGAACCGTGTTTATCAGACAAGCGGCAAAGCAAAGAGTTATATTTTAGAGAGCAATATTTCGAGGTAGAATTTGAGATGTATGAAGGGTGGTGTTGTTGGGGGCTTTGTATGTGAGGATGAGTAATCTGAATTGGATTCTGGAGCTATGGATAGCCAGTATAGGAATTTGCAGAGTGGCGGATGTGGAGCAGCGAGAGGAAGATCAGTAAGGTCAGTCTTGCCACAGCATTTAGGATGTATTGAAAATGGAATAGATGGGTGAGGGAAAAGCTAGATTGATGGAAACTACAGCAGTTGAGGCAGGGGATAATGGATAAGAATTTTGGTTTAATCTTGGATAAGAAAATATTTCAAATGTAACAGCACTGTGATATACAGGATATGAGAGCTGAAGCAAAGCATGACACAAAGCCAGCAAGCTTGGGAGAGTGATAAAATTGTGCTATTGGTAACAGTGAGGGAGATTTGTGGGGAAGCAGTGACTCTGGGATGAGGGAAGGTTATAAACTCTGTCTTGAGATAGTGTTGGGACATCCATGTGTAGCTGTACGGGGCTATGACTGATCTCCTAGATTCCCCCGAGTACACGTTATAGACACACAAACCTTATTTATCTGGAACTGTCTTAGTATTAAATAGTATTAGTAATATATATATATATATATATATATATATATATATATATATATATATTTGTGACGCCTTAACTTTAAGTCATGCAGTGACCCAGTAATGACCACAAGAACAATAACATGAACAACGTACACCCCTTTGCACTATGCATGCCCAGAAACCAAATGTATGTAAATGCACAGGATTCATATTCGCACGCCTCTGACACCTATGAACCCTTACAACTTGAGAGGTGGAATAGGGGAGAGAAGGAGCAGACTAATATAGGCCATGGATAGATATAGGTGTTCTTTCTGCGCTCCTCGATAATTGGAGAAGGGAATAGGGAATGCAGCCCAATTATCCCTTGGAAACACCTACTAAACTTCCACAGATGGATAAATATAAACAGAAAAACGGGATCAGGCACACAAGGGGAGGGTTTTGAATCAACGGGTATCTGAGTGACAAAAATACTTGCTTAACATGCATAAATAACAACACATCAGATATAATAATAAAAATGTTCATAGTCACAGTGGCAGATGATCACAATGTCAATGTCCAAATATCCCAGAATAAAAACGAGTGGAAATCCAAATGAACACCAAATGCGTTCTGTTGTAAGTTAACAGGATCCGCCACATAATCCACATGTGCTCAAAAAACAAAGAGAGACATATATCCTTCAATGGTGTAATACTCCAATATTAACATTTATTAAACAATGGTTAAAATTCACTTACATTTTGTAAGGGAAACTGTGCACATCAAGGTTTCTTTGGTACGCAGCAGGAATACTGCTGATAGTTTGTATCGCGGTCGGAGCTCCGTGTAACTTCCGGGTTGTGTTACCCTGGTAACCAGTCTCAAACTCCCATTGGAACCCTACGCGTTTCGTCATTAAGACTTCGTCAGGGGTGATCCAATGAGGGTCGAGACATACTTTATATAGTGTCCTGGATTGAGTTCTTGCTGGTTAACTGTTACATTGCCGATAATGAGTACCAATAGCGATATGATGTTAAAATGGGTTATTAGGTTGCCTGAGCTATCACGGCAAAAAGACTGCACAATCTCAGTATTTATTTTCTCCTAACCCAACTCCTTTTCATTTCTTCAAGGGGTCCCAATGACAACCTTATCCTGAAACTCTCAGTGACTAGCTGCTGCCTGCTGCTCAAGACAAATTGTAAAATGATAAACAGGAAGTCAGGGCAATCACTGATTGAGCTGCATCTCTTGCACCTGCTATAGGGCAGGTGTAAATGCCCAATAGTAGTGATGACCAACAGGGAATTACCTCTCCAAGTCTAATTGGATGATTGCTAAATCACATGTACACCTGACACCACTACTCTCATCGACCACAATTCCAAAATTATCAGACATTGAGGGACATCCCTTGTGCCATTTTGTTTCTTTGAAGTGCTGCAGCACTGGTTAGTCCCCGTTCATGAGGTATGTGACGTTTGTCTTTATTTACTACCTTTCATGCATGCATCGTAGTAGCTAGCACAGAAAATCTGCATGCATTGAATTTTTTTTTCTGACAAGTAGCATGTTCACATTTATGCTTTTTTCCATTGTTTTTAGTTTTATGATTTTGTGAATGTACACATAAAATTAACTAAAAAATAGGGTTTAAGTTTTTAACTTTGCTTTAGTGGTATTTTTTTTAAATGGCAGCTTGTATTAAAGTTTATGTCAATGATATATGTTTGTATATGCAATCTAATCAGTTTTAGTAGACGTGAGCTGCAAAAGATTCTTTGTAGAAGGTCACTTTTTAATTTTCCCAATTTTCTCACATACAGCAACATGTAGCTGAGCTTGTCATTCTTGATGACGGCAGATGTCGTCCAATCCAAAACCAGCAACTGGAAATACGTCATCGGCCCAAGTACCGTGCCTTCAGGGCTCTTGTCAGCCCGTTGGGATATCAAATCCTGAGGTGATATGTCGTTATCACCTTCCACCTCGTGTCACTCTGCACATTGTGCGAAGTGACCTACAGCCTCTGCACAACATCACAACAACAATACCACCACTGACCAAAAGGTTGGCTGTTACATTTTTGTGCACCTGGGTATTTCCAAACCACAGTAGGTGCTGCGGCAGGAATGTCTAGTTGTGTACTGCTGGCTTTCCTGTTGCACATCCATCAACTTATTTATCTGCCATTCGATGAGAAGCCCCTTGAGCCCATAAAGCAGCAGTTTGCAGCCATAGCTGGCTGTCCACACCTTAAAGGGTTAGTACACATATAGCCCTGATCCCATTAAATTTTGTTGACATTGAAAAATACTGTTTTTCTGAAGTTTGTACAAACCCTTGGAAGTCCAGATATGGATTTTTTTTCCCCAACCCTTCCATTGCCCAAGTTACTTACTTTGTGTCCAGGATATGGTCCACGGGAGTGTGAAAGATGGACAAAATGTTCTTCCCTTGGACAAACCTGAAGCATCCCAATTCCTTTCCCCTGCTAGCTCTTTTACAGAGAGTATTACACAAAATCAGATCATACCAGGCATCACAGATGATTCTTGTATGCTGAGTTTGACCCTCCAAGGAATGCTTCCAGTGTACCCTGAACCTGCTGGAGTAATGATCTTTGAGGCCTCCAACTAAGATGAGACATTGCTCAATGATCAAGGAATTTCATTTATAGCGTGCTCAGAAGAACTGAGATTACAATTCATCCCTCTTGCAGGCCTAGCTTATTCTACCAATAAATCTTACGGTTCTGCACTTTCGCTGGTAGTACCCAGCTTGACAGAGAATAAACTGCCCTTCTGTGTGTTATGTGGTATAGATCTTTCGAGACCTACTTTACCTAGATACTCCAATACTTATAGGACATAGATCACTTGACATGGGTTCTAATATCTATCTACTATCTCTTATGGCCTTTGCAGCTCATCCACATTTCAGATTCCAAACTCCAGGTCGATACCATATTATTTTAAAAGGTCACACTAAAACTGTAAGGAGCGATACATGCCCTGTCCAGGTGCCTGCAATGTCAGCAGCTCTCTGCCTCTGCTCGCGCCAACTGTCAATCAGAGCGAGTGTCTTCTATTGGAGATGCTGTCATGTGACCACAGGGCAGGGAATTCGACCTGCGTGTCTCCCGCAGCAAAGTCCATACTCCCTTGCGGGGGTCCTTGGCGAAGACCTGGGACACGTTAGACTCCGCACCTCTTTGGTGAGTAGTGCTGAAACCAGTAAGCTACGCACACTTAGTTCCGTGACATCCGTCAGTAGCTAAGCACATACCACTTTGCAGCGGTTCCTGGTGAAGAACAGACGGTTTGTTAGATTCTGCGTCCTGGTTCGCCCTGCGTCAGCACTATCTGATAGTTAACAGTGCAGACTGTAGGCATACAGTTCGAAACCTGCACTGAGATGTAACAAAAGTGCCATATAAAGCTGTGAAAATAAAACAAATAAGGAGAATAAAAATAATTAATATTCCAGTGATTCCCAAACTGTGCTCTGCGGCTCCCTGAGGTGCTGCGGTGATCTCACGGGGTGCCGTGGCTAGGACTGGTAATAAGCTGGGTAAGCAAGGCAGGGGACTACTTGGTAATTATTATCGCTTAGGGATGCCTTGAAAAAATTATGAAGACCCTAAGGGTGCCTTGAACTGAGATAGTTTGGAATCCACTGTACTACTCCATTAGACTTTTTTTTTAATAACTTTATTTATAAAGTACCAACACACAGTGTATACATACAATGTAGAAAGCCAAAGTAGGCCAAAATAGGTGACTTCATATACATCTAGAGGGGGCTGTTTGACAGACCCGGTCCTTTCCCAAAAGAACATACAAAAAAAAAGGTAACATCATCATCATTTATTTATACAGCGCCAACATATTCCGTAGTGCTTTACAATTGGGGACAAACACAGTGTCATGAACATAGAGAGCTTGCAGTTATTTATAAGGGATAAATCATAACTGCAGTGTAAATATGTTATATCAAATGAATCCATGGATAAATTAGTTAAAGTGTAAAATGTAAAGCCAGAGAGTCTGATGTAAATGTATTTGCTGGCTTTGCACATTCCAGTGTGAAAAGATAAGTGTGTCACCTGTGACAGCTTCAAATATCTCCTACTGTGAGACAGCCTGGCCTGGGAGGGAGTTTTGGACGTCCGATCACAGGTGGAGATACTTGTAGGCAGCATGTGAAAGCCTATACAGATATATGGAAATATGACCTTCAAAGGTAAATGTCGTCATATTTCATATTTTGGGAAATCTGTGTGTCACTACATACGGAGGAGCAGAAATCACACCAGGGTTGTGAATGACAGGTACGGGGGGTATCCGGGAACAGCTAAAATCACATAACTTTGGAAAAGGTATGTCACATTGTCAAAATGTCATCATGTTTGGTATCAAAAGATGGACAGAATCATAGAGGATTTATTAATGACAAAATTGGATAGATGTGACACTTTACAGGAAAGTTAGATCACATAGTAGAATTGGTTAGTAAATCAGGCAACAGGCAAATGGTGATTGGAAAAAGTGTTGCATGCCTCAACCCCTGGGGGCAGGGACAGGTCCTTAAAATGCTGAGACGAGACACAGAAAATTGTCAGACTTTTTGGGAAATCAATTCACATTGATAAGCTGTCCATCTTGCAAGCTGAATTTTCCTTGGCCAGAATGCAATTCATGTAAGTACAAATCTGAATGTAACCCCTTTTATTTTAAACTGCTTTGCTTGTTATGTCAATCTATTGATTGTTATTCATTATTTTTTTTATCTGTATGCCCTTTTTTTTTTGTATATTAAATCTACAATTTAATAAGTTGCGTCCTTAATACTCTAACGAATCCAATAGTCTGTTAGAAGAGAAAGCTCGACCAAGGTAAACCTTGAAATGCCAGTGTGTGATTTGTTGATACATTTGATTAACAAGCTGTGTGTGCTTGTATTTACATTTGTGTAACAGTCTGGAGGTGTGAAGAGGTAACCCTGTGTGTGCTGGTGTGGGTCTTGCTAGTCTGTGAATAGCTAGAAGCCTGTGTGCCAGTGTGGGACAGTATATTGGGGTCCTATTGCCCGTATTCAATAAGTGGTGGCAAACCTGAAGTGTCTGGGGGTGTGAGAGCGCTGTGTTTGGGGGCGATGTTGTAGGTGTATAACCTGTGTGATAGGTAGAGAGAGACTGTGGGCTGAAATCGTGTGTGACCTCATACAGCAAACACCCCAAAGTGATGGCAGCTGGGAGCGTGTTAGTGACACACAGTAAACTAATAAACAAACTGGGTAAAATTGGGGACAAATATAGTAAACTAATAAACTGGGTTAAACAAAGAGGTGAGAAGGCCCTGCTCGCAAGCTTACAATCTATGGGACAATGGGATTTTGATACATGAGGTTAAGTCTACATTATGCATTTCGGCCCAGCCAGACTGCAAAGGTAAAAGTGACTCATAAGATAAATGATCCTGTCACACAACGTTACTCAGAGGGTAGTTGTCTTGTGTGAAATTGTGTAACGGGTGGTAAAAGGGTAATGTAGTGAGGTTAAGAGGGTGGTTGAGGAATATTATAAGCTTGTCTGAAGAGGTGGGTTTTCAGAGAACGCTTGAAAGTTTGTAGACCAGAGGAGAGTCTAATTGTGCGAGGGAGAGAATTCCATAGAGTGGGTGCAGCCCGAAAAAAGTCTTGTAACCGGGAATGGGAGCATGTAATGAGGGTGGATGAGAGACGCAGATCTTGTGCAGAACGGAGTTTCCGAGTTTGGAGATATTTTGAGACAAGAGAGGAGATGTATGTTGGTGCAGCTTTGTTGATGGCCTTGTAGTTTAGTAAAAGTATTTTATATTGGATTTGGTAGAAGACAGGCAACCACCGTAGAGACATACAGAGTGATTCAGCAGAGGAATAATGATTTGCAAGGAAAATCAATCTTGCCGCTGTGTGCAAAATAGATTGTAGGGGTTTGAGTCTGTTTTGGAGAAGACCAGTAAGGATGGAATTGCAAATACCCGTTCTCTATGTGTGTTACTGTCATCTATCGCCCCCCTGGACCACACCAACAATTTCTTGAACACATCTCTGCATGGCTCCCTCACTTCTTATCCTCTGACATCCCCACCATCATCATGGGTGATTTCAACATCCCTATTTCTAATCGACGTTCCAATGCTGCTTCCAAATGACTCTATCCAGCATCCTCACTTGACCTCTCCGAGTGGATTGAATGCACTACTCATCAGGATGGCCACTGTCTTGATCTTATTTTCTCTAGACTATGCTCAGTTTCTGATTTCCTTGACACTCGTTTCCCCCTCTCAGATCATCACCTTATTAGCTACTCGCTCACCCCCAGTTCTTTACCCTCCCTAGTGTCAAACTCTTCCAAGCCTCCTCACAACCGCAGGAATATCAACTCTATTGATATTCAACAGTTTTCCACCTCTCTTCAACACCTTCTCACCCCAATTTCTACATTCTCCTCCCCTGATCGGGCAGTACCCCATTTTCACAAAAACCTACCAACTGCCCTTAAGTGGCTCCAGCGACACTACATACTCCACGTAGACTTCCTTGTCAACCATGGCACACTAAAGTAACACAAACTCTACAAAAACTTTCTCGTAAAGCAGTATGTCACTGGCGTAAATCTTGTACCTCTAATGATTTCATTACATATACTGGTATCTACCACTCCTATAGAAATTCTCTGGACACTGCAAAACCAACATACTTCCAATCTCTCATCTATGCTCAGGCTTCTAACCCCAAACGCATTTTTAACAGATTTAAATCTCTTCTGAATCCTCCCACCCCAAATCCTCCAACTACCATCAGTGCCCAGGATCTTGCTTCCTATTTCAAGGACAAAATTGATAAGATCAGACTTGAAATTATATCATCTCCCTTGACAAGCAATCGGCTCAATTCCTTTGTTGCACCCTCTAACACTCTCTCTTCATTTAATCCCACAAATGAAGAGGAAGTTTCTACTCTCTTCTCATCTTCCTACTCTACCTCCTGTCCTCTTGATCCCATTTTCTCACAAATTAGTAGGTCCCTGTCTCCTGTGCTAATTCCCCCTCTAACTAAAATATGTAATCTATCTCTTTCTATTGGTATTTTTCCATCACTATTCAAGCATGCAGTGATTACTCCCATTTAAAAACAAACAAAATTCTGTCCCAAAATCTCTCGCAAATTACCGACCCATCTCTCAGCTCCCATGCCCCTCCAAGCTTCGAGAAAATTGCCTATACTCACCTCACACACTTTCTTACAGCAAACAACCTATTGGATCCTCTTCAGTCAGGCTTTCGCTCTCAACACTCCACAGAGACTGTACTGACCAAGGTTGTTCATGATTTGATCACAGCAAAAAGAAAAAAAACATTACCATCTATTAATTCTCCTGGATCTCTCTGTTGCATTTGACACTGTTGATCACTCTCTCCTCATACAAACACTACAATCCCTAAGTCTTGAAGGCACTGTCCTATCCTGGTTCTCATCCTACCTATCTAATTGCTGTTTCAGTGTTAATTTCTCTGGATCCACCTCTGCTCCACTTCCTTTATCAGTTGGAGTACCACAAGGCTCAGTCCTAGGTCCTCTGCTATTCTCTATCTATACCACTTCTCTTGGAAAACTAATAAGCTCCTTTGGATTTCAGTATCATCTCTATGCGAATGATACACAAATCTATCTATCCTCTCCTGATCTTTCACCATCTGTGTTGTATTGCATTACTGACTGTCTTTCTGCCATTTCATCTTGGATGTCTTCTCGCCAACTCAAACTCAATCTTTCAAAAACTGAATTAATAATATTCCCACCCAAAAACAGAAGCTTCCTGCCTGACATTTCTATTTCTTTTGATAACATGACCATAAATCCCACCCCTCAAGCTCGCTGCCTAGGTGTAATCCTTGATTCACAACTATCATTTATTCCCCACATCAACTCTATATCTAAATCATGTTACATACATCTAAAGAACATTTCCAGAATACGCACATATCTCACACAAGACACAGCAAAAACCTTAATTTATGCACTCATCATCTCCCGCATCGACTATTGCAATTCCCTCCTTACTGGTCTTCCCAAAGTCAGACTTGAAGCCCTACAATCTATTTTGCACACAGCGGCCAGATTGATTACCTTTGCGAACCGTTCTTCCTCTGCTGAGCCACACTGTCAGTCTCTACATTGGTTTCAATGAATTCAATATGAAATTCTTCTACTAATATACAAGGCTGTCAACAAAATTGCACCGACATACATTTCCTCACTTGTCTCAAATTATCTCCCTACTCGACACCTTTATTCTGCGCAAGATCTGCTTCTCTCTTCCACTCTCATCACATCCTCCCATTCTCAGTTACAGGACTTTTTTCAGGCTGCACTCACTTTGTAGAATTCCCTCCCTCGCACAGTAAGACTTTCCTCTAGTCTTCAAACCTTCAAGCGTTCTCTGAAAACCCACCTCTTCAGACAAGCTTATGATATTCCTTAACCACCATCTTAATCTCCCTAAGTTACCCTATTACCACCCTCTACACAGCTAACACAAGACTACAACCCTCTGCACAACATTGCTACACACACAGCCCACTCAATAATTTTACCTTTGCATTCTAGTTGGTCCAGTGTGCAATATGATGTAGCACATGCCCTTGTGTTTCTATCTCCCATTGTTCCATAGATTGTAAGCTTGCAAGCAGGGTTCTCTTACCTCTCTGTCTATATGTATTACCCAGTATTGTTTTATTAATGTTTGTTCCCAATTGTAAAGCACTACGGAATATGTTGGCACTATATAAATAAATGATGATGATGATGATAGACAATGCGGGAGATGATAAGTGCATGAATGAAGGTTTTTGCAGTGTCTTGTGTGAGATATGTGTGAACTATGGAAATGTTTTTTAGATGTATGTAACATGATTTAGATATAGAGCCAATGTGGGGAACAAAGGATAGGTGTGAGTCGAGGATTACACCTAGGCAGCGAGCTTGTGGGGTGGGATTTATGGTCATGTTATCAACAAAAATAGAAATGTCAGGTATGCTCTTGTTGGTGGGTGGGAATATTATTAACTCTGTTTTAGAAAGATTAAGTATGAGTTGGCAAAAGGACATCCAAGATGAAATGGCAGAAAGACAGTCAGTTACACGGGACAACACAGATGTCGAGAGATAAGGAGAGGATAAATAAATTTGGGTATTATCCGCATAGAGATGATACTGAAATCCAAAGGAACTTATTAGATTTCCAAGAGAAGCGGTATAGATAGAGAACAGCAGAGGACCTAGCACTAAGCCTTGCGGTACTCTAACTGATAAAGGAAATGGAGCAGAGGTGGCCCCAGAGAAATTAACAGTGAAAGAGCAAATAGAAAGGTAGGGTGAGAACCAGGATAGAACAGTGTCTTGAAGACCTAGGTATTGCAGCGTTTGTATGAGAAGAGAGTGGTCAACAGTGTCAAACGCAGCCGAGAGATCCAGGAGAATTAGGAGAGAGTAATGGCGTTTAGTTTTAGCAGTGATCAGATCATTGACAACCTTAGTCAATGCACGTTCCATTATATGGTCTGAACTGTATCAAAATAATAAATGCCAAACCAATGAGTGAGAAATCGGAGTGTGTGGTCTATTTTTTGTAATGTAATAAGGGAGGGAAGGAGAGGGATGTGGGGGGAGGGGGGTGGTAGACTGAGACAAGGCATGCGACTCCTGGTGGTCAGCATTTCTCTATTTGAGGAACAGAATCCTCATATAACATCAAATTTGACAGGCTATAAAAAGAGGACTGAAGTATCCTGGGGGTGAGCAATGGTGTCGTATGAACTGGAGGGGCTATTATATATAAACCAATCGCAGCAGATTTGGGAAAATATGTTGGATTTATTATTTAGGTATGCCGAAATTTTTTCCATTAATGCCAGGAACCATATTTTATTGATGAGGTGTTGTCTAGATGGGGGATCAGATTTATTCCAGTTCTTAGCCACTAGGCATCTGACTGCATTAAGGATTTGTATGGACAGCTTCTCTGCATATCTATCAGGAGCCACTAATGGAGAGCCCAAAAGGAAGGACCAAGGACATTTGGTAATTTGAAACTGTGTAACTTCACTTATTAGAGCAGCCACATTATCCCAAAACAGAGCAATCTTTGGGCAGGACCACCAGATGTGGAGGAACGATCCTCGTTCGGCGAACCCCGCCAACATAATACTCCATTAGACTTTTTATTTCTTTCAATGAGGGAGGGTAGAAGAAATATGTTGTGCATACCTGTTAATAGCTTCAAGTAAATAGGGTAAAAAAAAGAGGATTTTTGTACTTATGTTAAATCTCTTTCTTTGAGTCCATCTGGGGGACACTGCTACCTTGGGGTTGTCTGAGGGCGTTGGAGTTGGCACTTAAACAGTTAAGAACTAAACTTGCTGCTGACTCCTCCCCTCAGCAAGCCCACAAACTTCAGTAATACTAAAGTCCCAAGAAATGGGCACAACAATGTAACTAAACAAACTAACAAATAAAGGGAGGGAACGCAGTGTCCCCAGATGGACTCGGAGAAAGAGATTTAACGTAAGTACAAAAATCCTCTTTTCTCTATCATCCATTCTGGGGGACACTGCTAAGGGACCTTCTAAAGTAGCCCCTCTAAAGGTGGGAATTAATTGGTCTACCTGCTTGTTACTACATTTTTGCCAAAATTGGCGTCCTAAGACGCAAAAATGTTGAATTTGTATAACCGAGTAAAAGTATGGACAGAAGACCAGGTAGCTGCCCTACACAGTTGATCCGCAGAAGCCCCTTGACGAGCAGCCCAAGATGCCCCCACCGCACGGGTAGAGTGTGCCGTGATAACTCTAGGCACAGGCCGGTTCACACTCATATAGGCATGCCTAATGACAGACTTAATCCAGCGAGCAATTGTCTGTTTGGAAGCTGGCCATCCTCTCCTTGAGGAGTCGTAAAGCACGAAAAGAGAATCAGTGCTTCGACAAACAGAAGTCCTTTCCACGTATACTTTTAAAGCTCTGACCACATCCAGACTTATTGACAAAGACGGAGAAGAGGACCCAGGAAAGGACTCTTCTTCCTTAAAAGGTGGAAACACTATTTCTTGATTCATATGGAAACTTGATACCACCTTTGGCAAAAAAGCCGGAATTGTCCTGAGGACCGCTCTGTCCTCATAGAAAATTAAGTAAGAAACTCTACAAGATGAGGCTCCTAATTCAGATACTCTTCTAGCTGAAGCGATGGCTAAGAGAAAAACAACTTTCCATGTCACAAATCTGATGTCAGCCGATTCCAGAGGCTCGAAAGGAGGATCTTGTAGAACATTCAGAACTAAATTTAAATCCTGTGGGGCCAACAGAGGAGTATGGGGAGGCTGCACATGCAGAACCCCCTGAAAAAAAGTATGAATAACTGACATGGAGGCCAAGCGGCGTTGAAAGAAAATAGACAGTGCAGAGACCTGAACTTTCAGGGAGCTTAATCTAAGACCCTTCTCTAACCCATCCTGGAGAAAGGCCAGAAACCGAGTTAGACTAAAAGACAAAGGATCATGACTATTACTTTCACACCATTGTACGTAAATCTTCCATATTCTATGGTAAATCTTTGCTGATACTGGTTTACGAGCTTTCATCAGGGTATCCACTACGCTAGATGAGAAACCTCTGGAGCTCCAGAGTTTGGCTTCAATAGCCACACCATTAAAGCCAAACGAGTTAAGTCCAGATAATGGAATGGACCTTGAATTAGCAGATCAGATCTGAGGGGAAGAGACCAACCCTGACCTTCTACCATCTTCAAGATGTCTGTAAACCAAACTCGTCTTGGCCAATTTGGTGCTACTAGAATTACTGGATGCACTCCCATTCTTACTCTTCGCAGTACTCGTGAAATCATCGGAATTGGGGGAAAAAGATATCCCAGTTTGAAATCCCAATTCATTGACATTACATCCACTGCTACTGCTAAAGGATCTCTGGTTCTTGTGCAAAATCTTGGAATGTGATGGTTGTATCTCAATGCCATCAAATCCAGATCTGGAAGACCCTACCTTTGAACTAGTTGCTGAAACACCTGTGGATGTAGAGACCATCCCCCTGGAAGGATTGCATGCCTGCTTAGATAATCCGCTTCCCAGTTTTGCACTCCTGGAATGAAGACTACGGAAATCACTGGAACCCAGATCTCTGCCCAAGACAAGATCTGTTCCGCCACATGCATTGCTCCTGCACTTTTTGTTCCTCCCTGACGATTTACATATGCCACTACCGTGGCATTGTCCGACTGTAGACGGACCGGTTTTCCTTGAAGGAAGGATTGCGCTCCTTGAAGGCCCAGTAACATGGCTCGTAATTCCAGAATGTTGATTGGAAGAGCCTCCCTGCTGGACCAAAGTCCTTGTGGCCGGAGATGGAGAACTACTGCTCCCCATCCTTGCAGACTTGCATCTGTAGTCACTATAACCCAGTTTAATAGAACAAAGAATCTGCCTATCCTTATATGATCCCGAACAAGCCACCAACCCAGAGAATCGCAAATCTTTTTGGAAAGATGAATTCTCTGAGATTCCAGATGCAGGTGTGATACTGACCACTGTCCGAAAAGATTCCACTGGAAGGCCCGAGAGTGTAATCGACCGTAGGGAATAGTTTCGAATGCCGACACCATCAATCCTAGAATCCGCATACCCAATTTCATTGAAGGGAGTGGATTACTCAGGAGTAGCTGAACAAAGTTCTGAATTGAGCAAATCTTTTGCTCAGGAAGAAAAATCTTTTGAAGAGACATGTCCTTCAAAAGTCCCAGGAAGACCATTCTCTGAGAGGGCTGTAGATGAGACTTTTGATAATTGATTATCCATCCGTGTCGTTGCAGAAAAGTCAGGGACAAGGTAAGATGTTGAGACAGGAGCTGATACGATGGAGCCTTTATTAGCAAATCGTCCGGATATGGGATTACGTTTATTCCTTGAGCACGTAACCCCGCCGCCATTACTGATATAATTTTTATGAAAACCCTAGGGGCGGTGGAAAGACCGAAGGGAAGAGTCCGAAATTGAAAATGAGAGCTCCCTATCGAAAAACGAAGAAGAGACTGATGTCCCTCCCAGATAGGGACATGTAGGTATGCGTCTTGAATGTCTATCGATGCAAGAAACTCCAAAGGTTCCAAACCGTTTATCACAGAGCGGATTGATTCCATACGGAATTTGGTTACCCGAAGGTGAAGATTTAGATTTTTGAGGTTCAGAATCGGCCGAAACGAACAGTCTTGTTTTGGAACCAAGAATAGGTTTGAGTAAAACCCCTTGCCTCTTTAACTTTCTGGAACCTTGCAAATAACGCCGGCGGAAGGAAGAGAAGCGATCGATTGTAACATCGCATTTCTCTTGATGCAATCTTGAGGCAACTGAGTCTGGAAAAAACATTGGGGGGTAGAGCCAATAATGTCTAGGAAATAACCTCTGGAAATTATTCCCAATATCCAAACATCCTTGGTGGAAGTTGTCCACTGATCTTTGAAAAATTGAAGTCGACCCCCCACCTCCGCAGCTGCTAGGAGAGGGAAATCACTTCATGTGAAAGGCTTTTCTGATGTCTTGGACGATGGGCGCCTCTTAGAGTAAGAACCCCTTCCATTATGAGATTGACCTCTAATAGCGATTGGCTTACCCCTAATGGAGGACTGTCCTCTTGAAATTGAGCTATCACGAAAGGGTTGCCGAAAGGAACGGAACCGTGGAATTCTGGGTTTAGAAGAATTAACTGGTAGGAAAGTACTTTTACCCCCAGTAGTCTGACTGATCATATCATCTAATTCAGAACCGAATAGGACGGGCCCTGAAAAAGGTAACGCCTCCAAAGATCTTTTAGATGCCAAGTCCGCATTCCTTGAACAAAGCCAAAGCGTTCTTCTAGCTGCCACTGCCGAAGCAGAGACCATGGAAGAAATTGAAGCCGCATTCTGGGCTCCTCATAGAGATAACCAGAAGCATCTTTTAAATGAAGGGCTAAAGGAAGGAATTCCGTATCCTGTAAACCTGCTACTAATTGGTCAGCCCAGGAATCAATAGCTCTTGCCACCCACGCGGATGCAAACAAGGGTCTAAAAGAAGAGCCTGCCCCAAGAAAAATATTTGATCGAGTCGCTGCCCAGTCCTGTCAGGTAGAAAAGGGCGGGAAAATCTCCCTCCTCGGGATCATCCACTGAGCAGCCGGCAGTCTTAAACTACCTCCGGCTGTCTTCTTTGTCATAAATAAAACCTCGGACAGTTCAGTCCTGTGAGTATATATTGTGCCTCTCCTATTGCTCACTCGGGACTCCTTCTGCATCCACAACATCTCCTGCGGCTATAGAGATCCAAGCTCCCCCTCCGCCTCAGCGGGGGGACTTGGTATCTCCCAACTGTCCGTTAATGTTAATAACATTAAAACCTCACCTACACTCATTTGAAAACTAATAAAAAATAATAAAATCTAACACTAAACAGCAGGTACAGCTAAGCAGTACCAAACGCAGCCAAACTGCTTGGGCACTTAGACATAACTAAAGTTTGTGGGCTTGCTGAGGGGAGGAGTCAGCAGCAAGTTTAGTTCTTAACTGTTTAAGTGCCAACTCCAACGCCCTCAGACAACCCCAAGGTAGCAGTGTCCTCCAGAGTGGATGATGGAGAAAGATAAGTATAATTAGTTAAAAAAAATATTCATAACATATCCACACAGTAGTCCAAAAGCACCCAGGTTCAGGGGCGGAACTACAATGATCACAGGAGTTGCGTATATGATTGCCCAGGCTCAATAGCAAACCACAACACAGAGTCTTCAGTTTAACAAATAGTCTCAAAACTCTCACATGTGCACTACCATCACTGCATCTTGGGTTGGGACTGTCAGATCAACCATATAAATCTGCACAAACGAGATATACATGCTACATTACATTTAATTCACATACATTCTATGTAGAGATGTGCAATATTTCCACTGAATATTCCACCTTTGACTGCAGAATGTTGCATGATTATCCGGTGGCATTTGGCTTTAAGTGTGCCGGGCAGAATTACATTACAGAATTAAATTTTTGCTCCAAGTATTCTCAGTCCTACCAACCATACCACACAGCAGAATGAACTGATCATCATTGTTTTGCCTCTACAAATATAGGGCCCGATTCATCAAGGCACATCTTCTGAGCGCAACCCGCGTTCAGTATTATATGCACGTATTTAGACGTGTGTACTCACAAATTCATTGAGGCTCGGATCTCAAGATATGTGCGCTATTGAATTCGAGAGCAGGTCTGCTCTGCTCTACTACATAAAATGCTGCAGGATACGTCTAATCCCTATGTGGATTATAAATTTTCAAAAGAACGCACAGGAAAATAAAGAAATTATTGAATTAATGTCACCTGGTAATAATAAAGGCATTAATAATAAAACAGTTAAAAGAAAAAGTAATTTTTTTCTTTAAATTTTCCTCTTCCATTAAATACATTTAATATATTTTTGTTAATGTCTACTGAACATAAAAATAAATTTTACAGTTGCGCGTCATTGCAAACACATGTTACAGCATGCATACTAGACTGTCATCACTACTGATCAGGACTTAGACTAGTCCTATAGCTGGTGCAAGACATACAACATAAAAGTAAGTAACTTTGACATGCGGACATGCTTTATTCGGACGTGGCTGCATGCGCTTGAGATTAGCATGCCCCTATTATACATTGAACACAACAAAAAGCCCTTTCCTCGCCCAGTTCACTCCTCAAAACCATAGGCTGTAGTAAACGTACATTTCGCACGAGCCCGCAACAGACAGGGCTGCATTCACGGCTGTATTTCTGAGTTCTGGGCATGCGCAGGGTGATTTTGCGCATGATACGCTCAAAATCAATATACATGTCTTGATGATTCAAGCCCATGTGAAATTGCCTTTCTGCAAAACAGTGAAGCAAAAGCGGGACTCAGATTGTATCACCAAAACGTTACTAATTTTTAATGCAATGGTATCCATTTTACAGTCTGTGATTTAATTGCAATGAAGCCATGTAGCATGTACAGGGCTGTCAGGCCAACCATTGAAAAAAGGACGCATGCTACAAGGCTGTTATAATTAGTTCAGATGCTTACTGCACAATATTAACTGCAGGTATGCAGAATGCGTGTGAAACGATTACAATGCTACAATGCTTTATGTGCATTCTATAGCTGCCTGCTTTTAAATGGCTGACCTGGCAACCCTACATGTGTATTTCATATGTGTCTGTATTTGCACGGCTGATCTGGTAACCCTGGGTTGGGATAGTTTAGCTATTGCACTTTATATTTCTAAACGTATGGTAATCAGGATTATTGTAATCCTACTAATGAAGGATCCATGTAGAGATAAAGAGAGGGGATTGTTTCCCCATAGATAATTGGACAAAAGTGTGCGTGGTGTTTTAGGAGGGGGCTTTGCCTTTTAGAGAGCACCCTGGCAGAAAATGTACCACTGTGTTTTTAAGAAAAGGCGAAGGTCATTTACAAGGCAAATGATCTTTCTGTAAGGGGAAGGGGACATGAAATTCAAGACAAAGGTGTCGTTTGATAACTCCCCTTTACTTTATGCGTGTGCTATTTCACTGTGTTGATGGAAAAATAGAGCACAAAAAAAAAGGAAAAATTTATACCACCTTTCCCTGGGAGACATCATTTTACTGTAAGGTATTATTATGTTAAGTCAGCTAGAGCGGTTTTTTATGAAGGTGCTGCACCTTTAATTCTTCTGCCAAAGGCCTTTCGAAGAATTAAAGCCACAATACATACATAAGGAGGCTATTAATTTTATCATTATTTTATTTCCCTTTTCAAAGTTACCACGTTGTTTTGCATAATTATAATGATTATCTCAGTGTTTCCTCCTTGGCTAAACATGCTGAAATCACTAATGATACTGGTCATGATCTGCTTGGAGGAATTAACATTTTCATTGCCAGCAGAGCCTCTAAACGTGCAGGAGCCCCTTGGTCTGGCAGCATATTTTTGTTCAGTACCCATCTCAGGAAACCTCCAACCTTCCACATCTCCTAACAGAAGTCTTTGGTAGAACAGATGGCATTTCAGTTTGTTTGCAGCATTAACATCTGGGCCTGAAGTCCTACAGTTTTAGGGAATGCAGAGTACCACTACTATTCTCTGGGGAAGAATATTTTAGACAATAGTGCATACTCAGCTCTGATTACTACTGATCCAGTAAATCAATGCAGTGTAACCCCTTGCTGACCCTGAAAGAGTTAATGTAAAATTCAACGAGTTCATACTTGGCAGAGATTTTTATAGGTGGAAAATGAATTGTTTGGTAATGTCCTGGCAGCGTATGCAGAACTTGTATGTGCATGTTACTGCTGGATTTGCAAGGCTCTTAGCTTTCACTATCATTTTCACTAGAGGGTGGAACGGTTTCTTGAAGCTTGAATTTATGCAAAAAGAAAATGTTTCTCTGCAAATTAAATTAAACGTTGTCTTATGTACTTTTATTTTAAACAAACTGTTTATTAATTTCTGTATTAAAGGAATCGTTATGAATATATACAGAAAAATGTGTACAATCATGTAAGTTGAAACAAACAATTAGAACCAAAAATGGTGGAATGACAAAACAAGGAAGGAGATCATAGAGAGGGTTAATATCAGCACGGAATGGAAATAAGGTCATTGACTATGACAATATTCATTGAGGGAGAGGGACAAATATTCGAGAATAATTTAGTAAGAATGCTGTGTGGGTATTTTTACTATTAAAAGTTCCTAACAAAATGTGATCCATATTAAAAATAGTGTTATATCTTAATTACTAAGCACACATAAAAATATTTAAGTAAAAAGATAAAAACAGCAATTGTCCAACGACAGAGTAAAAGGTCTTGCCACAAGAACACCGTGATGCACTTCCTTTTAATATCTGTGGCTTCCACTTTTGAATTGCCAGCTTTCTAAGGTACATTTTAGGGTCATTAATATATCTCACATCATGTACATCTCATGGATAATGTCAGTAACTGAATGAGGTTGACCTCAGCAAGACACTCAGGTATGAAAGATTTCAGGGGGAAGGGGTGAAGAACTGGGTATCTGATTAATGTCAAGCTATATCATGTCAAAATTAATCTATATTTAAAAATGTTAGCTATATTGTATTAATACAAGTGTCTTTATTGGTTTTGTGTATTACTGAAAGTGTGGGCTTAGTTTGGTCTACAGAATTAAATCATCATGTTAAACTACAAGTAAGAGTCCTTCCAACTCGTGTGTTGTTTGAACCTACAGTATTATATGTGTATACATTCTATGCATATATTACCTGTACAGATGTAGAATTTTACCCATACAATAAAAATATATATTTTTTGTAGTCTTTTTTGGTGCATACATAGTATAACTTACTAGTAGTACCTACTTATAATACTGAAGTTACCCGATAGACACAAGAGCAAGCAGTGTATGCTTAAACCTTAGAGCTTGGTATATGGCTGACATTTGATATGCAATGCAGGAGACGCTCAGGCTTGCCCATAAGGGGTGTGGGCGAGTTGTTTCTAGTGGCCCATCATTCCTGTACTTAATATGCACCAATGCCAGACCATCCCAGCTTACAAGGACGCACAGCCCCCACCCTGCTACTATGTCACAAAATGTATGTATACCATATGCAAATAGGAGTAAGATAGGGGCACAGCTGCTTCATGCAAAGTGGATCTATAGGTCTGAATATAAAATTAAGTGATTAAGAAGTATCCATTACAACTGGAAGATCTGAAAGACTCCCTGTGTTACCTTAAAGCATATGTTATAACCAAGTATACAAACATCCTAACATTTAATAACACCTATATATTATACTGAGGTGAATTTTAAAGTGCTGGACAGTTTGCTAACACTATATAAATAAATGTTAATATTAATATGTTCTAGCAACAACTCCACATTTATGGTGGAACTACATATATCCCAATTACTTACCAACCACAATAAAGATATAGCAAAAGGCTAATGTACAGAAATGAGATGAACCTATTTATAATGCACCAACATATTCCAAAGAGTTGTACAGTAGGTTAAGGCAGGCATACATTGATAAGAATAAAGCATTAAAATGAAACAAAGGCTGACAGAGTCCTGCACTTCCTTCCAATATGCAATGAATGAATAAATAAATAAAAATAAATGATGCTACAGTCATAATTAAGCATTTACATTTATGGAAACAATGCAAATATTGTATTTATGAAAAATGCAAATCATATTTATTTAGCTGTAAGACAACACCAGTGGCAGTGACGTCAGCAACCAGCTCTATGATAAAAC
Organism: Mixophyes fleayi; assembly: GCF_038048845.1. Taxonomy (NCBI): domain Eukaryota; kingdom Metazoa; phylum Chordata; class Amphibia; order Anura; family Limnodynastidae; genus Mixophyes; species Mixophyes fleayi. Next base: position 339,755,236 of record NC_134402.1, on the reverse strand, counting down.
CATCTGATAGAACATGATTTAATGTAACAGTATAGTACTATCAGGACCACAGTAATAACCTAGTCTGTACCACTCATCCTCCTTTACAATGACCAGCACCCTCAGCTACTATATACTTCTTTTTTAGCCTCTGTGCCCTCTGTTCAGCTTCCACACTCCATTTCTCCTCCTTTCTTGTGCCATTCTCCCCTCCCGCTTGTGCCGCCCTCTCCCTCTATTCTTTCTCCCTCCTCCCTCCTGTGTCCTCTCCCCTCCCTAGCTCTGTCGCCACCTCTCCCCCGTGCTGCCCTCCCTCTCCCTCTCTCTGGCTCCTGTTCATATTGCAGGTCAGGGGTGAGTCCCCCACGTCACGCTGGAAGATGGCGGCCGGGTGGCTGTGAGATGAGGAGCTCGGGGCTGCACTGACAGAGCCGCACACATGCAGTAAGGTAACCGCTGGGCACGCGTGGGGACAGTGGGTGACGTGAGAGATGATGCTTCGGGGCTGTTAGGATGAGGGCGGTTTGTTGGTCCTTGGTAATTTTGGGGGTGGGGGGTGGTCCTAGTGCATGGCATAGGGGGTTCACATATTCCTAGCTGCCGGGTGATGCATGGTAGGTGCGATGTCCGGGTTATATATAGACGGGGGTGCAATGTTAGATGGGCACAGAGAGAATGGAGCTCCGCGGTGTTTGTGACACAGTTGTGGAGACTGATGCTGGCTGTTGTGGGGTGCAAAGGTTTAAGGGTACGGCCTTAGTCGTACACCGTGGGCGTGAGTGCACAGTATGTATATGGTGGCAATGCGTTCAGTCACATACATTATGCCTCTGCCTGTATTTAGGTATAACGTGCATGGATGGGGGTGTGTGTGTGCTTATATACCGGGGCTGTGTAAATAGAGGGTACGCACACAATACGAGTGGGTGTTTTGGGTGCAACACTGACTTCACAAGGGGGGATGGTTGCTGGTATGTTGTATGGATAGTAGGTGTGTTGGGTGGGCGTGGAGCTAATCTTATCTTAATCAGTTTTCTGCTGCCAGCTGGCCCCAACCAGCCTGCATCACTGGCACAAAGTGGGCTTTTTTTTGTGGGGGGGGTGCATTTAATCCTTTGAGACTGTATTTGTCCCAGGGGTAGTTAGTGTATTCCTTCCTCCTTTAACCCTACATGCCTTGCAAACACTGCACTTTAAACCTACATACAGCTGTAGTTAATAACATTGGTATTCATCTTCTTTTTTTTTTTTTTTTTTTTTACATTAAATGTATACTGTAAGCCTTTCTTTCTAACAAAACATAGGTTATTGTAAGTTATTCGCTTTAATCTTGTGTCTGTGCTGTTTGTTTATAGGACCTAGCAAAAACATTAGTCTAACCCTTGTGGATTCTCAGTATGTACACGTATAAACCCCTTCATTGCCATAGGGCAACTGGCAGGAGATTGCAGTTGATGTTAACTTTTTTCCTGCTGGTCTGATATGACAACTGTATATTCCACTCATTCCACTCCTTGTTGCATGTAATAAGGTCACCTGGTACCTGAAGATTGTATGTGACAGCTTAATTATAGTATTGTCTTTTTGCTTTCAAATGATCCAGGCTGAAATCTATGTCTGTACTTGCCGATCTGGCATGAATTCCAGGCTTCCATGAAGCCTTGAGAGGGTTAATTTCAGAGTGTTGGCTTGCTACGTATGCGATCTTTATGCTTCTCACGCATGTGTGTGTTGTAGGGATGGGAACCTGCTCTTCTATGGTATTAAGGTAAATACAAGCTGGATATCTGCTTCATCATATACTTAAGGAGGAGGTGTGGGCATTGGGCTCCAGATTTCCACCTAAAAAGTGAATACAGATGCTACACATTATGCATGAAACTGTAGCTTGATTTGTTTTTCTGTAGGTTTGGCTTTGAAAATGTGAGTTTTTATTTTTTTTACGTCCAAAATGGGCAGTCATATATGACGTTTTTACAGTTGTTTGCCCATGCTTCACATGTAGTGATTTAGTACTTGATATCCTGTAATGTTTGATCAAAGCTGATGTGCTACAGAATTTTCAATCGTGACCCCTGTCTATAAGGTAGTGGGGGATAGATTGCACCCATTTATTGTTATAACACAGGAACGACTAAAGTATAATTATATGATGCAACGTAACAATTACATTTTAGAATCTGCGGCACATTTATTGTGGACTTTTGTATCGTATGCACTTTTCTGCTAATGAAAAAATTGTGACTGGACACTTCTTGAAGTGTACCAGAATGACAGGGGGAAAATATGAGCGTTCTCTAAAGGAGTGGCTGAGTGTGGTTGAAGAAGTCGGGTAGACTTGAGTGACAGTGACCAAATAAATGCACCTCACTTTAGTTACCTGATTTCAATGGGATTAATTAAGTTTATAGATTTATGAAAAAAATGTGTTTTTGGTTTTTTTTAGTTCTGGAGATCTAAGAGACAGCTTGTTCCTTGATGAGTAGATTTTCAAGTTCTGGGAGTGTTTTTTTCCCCTTGTAGGGCCCATAACTGAAGCTTCAAGCCTTTTTTTTTTTTTTTTTTTTTTAAAAGAAGGCATTCATATAGTGTGTTTTGCACTCAGAAGAGCAGAGTGATATTTCCACTGTTGGGTATGGAAGGTAGTAACTCTGTACTCTCTACTAGGTTGTAGATATGGCAAGCAGCATACCTGGAATTTAACAAGCACAGATTTGTCACTCTTTTCCCACCTCGTGCTCCTATTTCTCCTTCTAGGCAGAAGTCTGTTTGCGATTTCAGCCTCATGCACAGTTGGCATATTCCTTCTTTATACGAATTCCATTTTTTACCTGCTTTCCTATCAGTATCATGGTAGATCAAACGTAATGATTAGGGCCTGATCTGGACATGTGGTTGGAAAACCCTTTCAGACGTAAGTTAATTTGAGCCACGTAAAAATTTGACCTGTAAATGATTTATTGTGTAGATGTAAGTCATCCATCGCCTTTTAACATTCAATTTTGGCTTGCTCAAATCTTTAAGATACACCTTAAGGAAGCATATCATTACATGTGCCATAAGCCTGGTGCAAGTTTTAGAGTTGATGACAGCCTCATCTGTACGTTAGAATTAAAGTTTCTTAAGATATGTGAAGCTCAAAATATTTCCATAGAAACATAAGTGACATATGCATTTTGCACGTGTGTGGAAGAAATCTACCTAGAACTTTGTTTTTCCAAGAACCAGGTAGCCAATATATGTTTTAAATTCAAATGCTGCTGGTGTCTAATTTAGGAGAGGATTTTATATCTATCAGTGGATGCACATCTTCACTAGCTCCCTAAAAGGTTCTGGCTGACTCCTTGATTCTGCTTTATTTTATGCAGCCCTTGCTCAAGGTTTAGGTCCACACGTTAATAATTTGGTTCAGAACGTAATTACAATGTGTCAAAACTTTTGGCGTTACTAAAAATGTTTTTTGAATCATCATTCACTAGGGTGCTCATAGTAGCTGAAGAAACACAATTTTCTTTGATGAAGGTGTGTGTTGCATATACAATTAAGAAACAAAACACATTTGGCACCAGATACAAATAAAATGTGGGTCCAATGACCTTTTTCTGAAAACCTTTAATAGCTCAGTCATTCGTGTTTGTGGTGTTTTGTTTCGTTTTTTTTAAGACTAAAAGGTGTTCCCTTTTTTAATGAGTGCAATTACAGGTTACATAAAAATTGAAATGCTACAATTGTTGTAAAAATACATAAGATGGATATTGCACCAAACAATTTTTTATAAAGTAGTCTAAGATTTGTTCCATTGTAATGTGATTTAATTTGCATAGCGTTACAAGACAGCCATTTGTATGTTAATATGGGCACTGTTCCAGTGATGCCTGAATGGTATTTAATTTTATTACCGCAGAGGAAGTAAGATGGCAGCTCCTATTCATATTAGATTAAATACAAATAGCCAAAGAAATATACAGTAGTTCACTGCAGACTAATGTCAGCTGATATATTGTGCTGAGTGCAGGGACATCCAGTGTCTTTGTTTAAGCCACGTATTTTTTTGCCCATAGGGTTAGGACCAGGAACTGCTAGTCTTACCATCTGTGTAATTATTGTACCCCCCTCCTCCCTTTCTTTGTTTAGTCTTTAAATGACCTAGTGCCACACACAAGTAATGGCAATAGTTGAATAACTATGTACAGGTAGGTTACCATGTTTGGATCACTCTAATGTGAAATACTGAACAGTTGGCTGTTTGTTTTTTATTTTTCCCTGAGTCACCCGGTATCGTTTATCTTGTTATGCAAAGTGTTGCTGTGCAGAGTGGTTGGGGGAGACCGCTTGGATGGTACATTTCCTGATGCCTCTCAGCACAAAGGAGAGGAGAAAAGGGAGATAAATTGCAACCCTGCAAGTGGCCAGCTTTTCACTAGCAATCTGATCCTGATGTCTTCAGGGCTATTATTTACAAGGGGGTGGGGGGCTGACAGTCCAGGTTTAATTATTTAAATCAGTTTGACCCGGATGGGTCAGCATAAACTGCCCTTTTATTATTTGGAGGTAAGTCCCTTGCTGCATCTCACATGCAATCACATGATCACGACCTTATTGTTACTGGTTTACCAGTTGCTACGACTATTGGAAGCTTTATCTGTTTAGAAGACAAGTATTGACATTTTCAAAGCCAAATGAGTTTGTCATCTATATAAAAGAAGGCTCATAAAACAAAGTTTTTGCTACTGAGTAATGTTTATTTATTTTTAATCATCTATATTTGAACATTGTATTCAGTGGCTTACATATAGGTTCTGATTCTTATTGTTTAGTGGGGTAGTTTCTGCCAGTGCTTTCCTGCCTTCCTTGCAACCACAGGGAGTTTTCCCAGGGTACTTTACTGCTGTTTCTGAAGCAGAGAACTTGCAGCATTTTTTTCATTCCTAATTTCTTGGAAATTGAACCACAGATTATAAATGGTAAACCTAATTTGATGTGGAATCTTATCCATTCTTCTATATATTTTTTTTTTCACGAATATGCATGTTTTAGTGAAAAATTAACTCTGTGGTTAAATATGTCTTTGGAACAGTGAAAGCTTATTTTTGAACCCAAGCAACACTGATCAATGCCCCATTTAGACTTTATGTAATGCATTCCTTTCTTTTCAAGCAACTTAAAGGGCATTAATAAAAACGATCACCATGCCAAAAAAAATGGTGCTTCATATAGTTAAACAGGGTAAGATGTTTTTCCATGGCATGGTTCAAATGCATCTCAATTAAATGTTTTTTTTTTTTTGTTTTTTTTTCTTAAATTGGCAACATGCTGTACATGTAAAATACCCTTAATGACATAGAAACAAGCAATAACATATACTGAGGCTTAGATCTTACTGTGGAAGATCTTTAACTCTTTTCTGTAACATAACCCTCATCAATGGCTCCTTACACTCTGTAGTTCTTCAGTATTGGTTTAGCTGAAAATTTAGATATCATTTTTTTAACCCATTGCCTGAAATAGATCATCACGACTAACGTTTACCATTTTCAGCAGCAAATGGCTAATACTGCTACTTCCCAAATATATTTCTCTGTATCAGTACTTTTTTAACCTTATGCATTGTTTGGGGTTTTTATTTACTCTTCAGTGTATATCTCTACTATTCCTTCCTCTTCTGTTTCCTCGCTGCTGTCATCACAATGGGTTAATGGTTGCCACAAGCAGTTCCTGAAAAGTCTGTGCTTAGTAATAACTTTGTGCACAATGAAGCTAGGGTTTGATCCTTCGCCAAGATAAATGCAGACACCGCACAGATAAAAGGCTTCATGGGCTGCCCTACCTGTTCTTCAGTAAGAGTGAGGTGTGACTGCTGCTGGAACTGGTCCCAGCAAACCACCAGCCTGAGTAATAATCTAACTCGCTGCTCTGTGTGCGACTCTGGTGCGTACCTGTTTGGAAGCGGGAAGTGCTCAATGACAGTTCTAGCTGACTGATAGACATATCAAATGGCTTTATTTGCAATGCAATTTACTATTTAGAGACTCCTACTGGGATATATTTCCATGTGTAGTTTAGCTTGTATTATGGCACTCATAGACTTCTTTTTTTTTAAATCAAAATGTATTGCAGTATTTCAAATCTTAATTCTGTTTAGAAGTCCACCTGTTTAACTCTTTGTTTTCTAAAATCTAATTTATAAACTTGGTTCACGACCATAGTGCATTGATTACATTAAACCTATTTGATTGCTTTTTGTCTGTTCCAAGTGTGGACAAAATAATATAGAATCCAAGAGCCAGTAAAGATATATGAATCCATTGACATCCATAGAAATGACTCTCTCTGGGATATGTCCAGCCACTCATTCCGGGTGCCATTAGGTTGGGCGGTTCTGTTTTGACCAACTTGACTAGGCATTGGTTAATTTGTGTGGCCAATATGACCATGCAGACCAATACAAATTAGATCAGGATTGGTCAGATATTTATTGGTCTGATTGGCTTATAACCACTCTCTTCATCTGGGTACAGTCATCAATTGGTCACACTGCCTGAACACCGATCATGTAGTTACAGTTAAACTTCGAAGTGCCCCAACAAAAAAAGATAAAGGGTGTTCATACAAAATATATTACACAGCCAAATGTACAAATGTCCTACTTAGTATATAAGCACCAGTGTTGCCACAATTTACACCTGTGCTGCCATAATGTACTAGCACCAGATATCAACCAGTGTCCCAGCACCATTGACTACATCAGCCTGTGCCCCTTGCAGTACACTACCACCAGTGCCTCTACATATAATCCAATGACTACCCAGTGTGTCTCATTTGAGAATAATGCTTCTCATGCTGATGTCAAACATGCAACTTGCTGGTGCTGACTGCTTTTCTTAAGTGTTGGCAGCTTATATACATAAAAGATTCTTACATGCAATATACTCTATATTTCGTGTAGGAATATATGTAATATGTTTTGTGCGCAGGCTTTGTGTACTTATTACCTCTTGCAACAGATTACCCATTGAAAATATAAGCATACAGTGTAAGATTGTCCATTCCTTCACAATAAAATACCATGCTTATTTCCCTTCAGAAAGGTCAATTTGGTGACAGTAATGGTACAAACATAATTATAGTGTCTTGGTACGAAAGTTTAATACATTACAAAAAAAGATCATTGTCTTTCCAAATAACATGCATGATCTGTCCTACCCCCAACATACAAGGAGGGTGATTAGGTGGAAATACTGGAGGAACCTGCTTGTTGTGAACAGCACATCAGTAGATTGTCATTAATGGCCTTGTGACCTCATGACTGACTAATAGATTCATAGCCTTAGTGTAAGATAATTATCATATAAAGAGGTAATGTCAGAATTCATAGAAAGTTGCTCTCTCAATCTATATACCTTAGTGAGAATAGGCACCTTTAGATTGACCGATATGGAGTTACTGTAAATAAACTGCATACCTTAGGATGGATATAAATATTTGTCTGGATAGAGTATTTATATGAACAAAAGCTACATCTGAATTGCACATCTCTAAATGTGCATCTGCTTCGTAAGCTCCTTTGCCATATTACTGGCTCTTGTCCTGGTTATTCTCTTGGTGCACTGTGAATAATACATAAGCTCATTTCTCTCTGGCCTCTCACCCCTCCTGCATTACACATCAAGAGCCCATTCTCCATCTCCCTGAAAGCTTCTCCATTACTCGGGGGCTTTTTTTTTCTTCTTTATTCCAATAATGCATCAACCAACGGAAACACTCTCTGTGATAAGTGTGTCCAGCATCCTTTAGAGCTCTCCCCTTAAGGTACCCACGGGGCCTGGTTTATGGATGGGTTCCGGTGCAGAGAGCAGGATCAAAATGTTCCTCAGCCATGTTAATTGGTACTGTCCAAAAGTACTCAACATGCCTGTATGTGGAATGATAGAGCTTAGGTGTCTTGTTACATACATAATTCTACAAATTCAGCCTTTGGCAGTATCCTGTCTATACTCACATTTTCTACAAAAGGTGTTTAAAAGGTCATTTTCCAGCTTGTTTGTTTTTTTACTGAAGGAGAATATTTCCACCTTAATAAAAACTTGACACGGGTCTTTCTACTTAAGAAAAAATCTGTTGTGAGACTGGCATGCTTGTCGTTTAAAGTGTATCATATAACTGTTTTGTCACAGACCCTCTACTGCTGAAAGAAAAGTTTCATGTGTTTAGTGACGATAAATCTTTCTACGGTTACTGCAGGCTCCTTTTTCGTGTGGTATCAGTGCACACATACAGCCCCTATCTGGAAGGAGCTGACTCTTCTGCGTTGCATATCTGTGACTATTACATGTAGGTCAGGCTTGTAAAGCATGAATCAGCCTGTGTGGAGGAAATGCATTGAAAGCATTCCAAACGGCAGGGCCTTTTACTCATGGGGCTGGCTGCAGTCCAGACTTGGGGAAATCAAAGGAAGAAGCCACTTTGTGCGTCCTGGAGCATCCCTGTAATGTTGTCAGCCAGGACTGTCACTGAACCAGTCATTGGAATGACTGCATACAACTTTTTTTTACGAGGTACAAAAATAAATTAACTGCTTGAATTATTCATTTCATAATGATTTTATTGATACATTAGCTTCTTAAATTGAAGTCCAGTAACATAACATTTTTATTATATTTTTTTTTTTCCATTTTAAACTTTGCCTTTGGGACAAAATCTAAAATCAGCAACATATTAGTTACATTATTATTTTCTTTAATCTTGGGTACCTTTTTGTATGAGCACAGCATTTACTCGATGTTCGGCATACAATAATATTTCTTTATATGACCTGTCCTAGATTTGCTGGTCGCTTTCAGAACTTTTCGGTAGGTGAACGGCAGTGTCCACAATTAGGATCTTGATACTTGCCTGCGTATGGGACAGTAACCATTGCAAAGGTTTATGGGGTGTACGTGAGTGTATTGTTCTATTTAGACTATCATAAACTTATTGATGAAATGATTGATTGGCCCGTGTTTTAAGAAAGGTCCTAGTCTGTCCAGGGGGTCCCCAGACACTGGCAAACAGCTGCTTATTCGGCACGAGAGCTATTGTTTGTGTTTTCTGCCTGAGCTCTTGGGTTACATGGGCAGATGCCAGCTTACATAGCGTGAATGGTAACGAGTGTCAGAAATTCCTGGAAAAGCATTTCCTCCGCTCCAGGTCATCTGCACGCTGAAAGCAAAACAGGCTTGTGTTGGCAAACTGGCAGCGTTCCTGATGGGTGTACTTATTTATTAGCTTACAGCTTCCTTTTTTTCTTAACCCATCACAAGCTCTGTATGTCTTCACTTATGCCTAGTGCTAAAAGGTTAAATTAGACTTTTCTGGATTAAACACGGACATCAATCTATAGCCTAATTTTTTTTCTATTATTCTGTTCATTCACTTCTACTAACAGACTGATTTTTGGGAAGATTTTTTTTTTTTTCTTCCACTTAGATGCTGCTTACCAATCCCACCAAAGCAATGGACAAATAAGCCTGTAAATCTGAATTATTTATTTTTCCATTGAAGAATACAACCAACTACGCTGTCCTTTTGTTCCAGAGATACTACTTTTTTTTTTTTTTTTCTTTCCTTTCCTCCGCCTGCTGCTTTGTCGTTGGTGTTTGTACCCAAATGACAGAGGAGACAGATTGAGCAGCCAATTAAATATTTCATGGGGAAGGAACAAAAGTTATTTTTCTTTTTGGTTTTAAGATCAATCCCTCTCCTTATTTAGATAAATGCTACTGTGGTTATATAATAAAAATGACTGGTCTTTAAGTTTATAATTTTAAGTATAGGTTTTAAAATCTGTATTTACATGGGATTGGCAACGTTATAGGCGTAAGGGAAGGAGCTTTGCATAATCCGAATTGCTCATTTTGGCACTTTTTTCTTAAGTTGTTTTTTTGTTTTTGTTTTTTTTTTTTAGAACAGTTCTCTAACTGCCAAAATAACAAACTGTTGTATTGTTCAAAATGTTTGTCTTTTCTTGACTTGGATGCGTTATGATGTGGTCTCTAGTGCACAGTTTATAAATGTATATAAAATTATACCCCGTGTACACTGAGTTATTAGACCTTTCATGAGGGTACTGCTAAATGGAGAAGGAAAACCTTGAGATAAGTGTCTTTGTATATGAAAGAAATTCTTTATTCAGAATGAGAAGCATCCACCTCCCTTTAGATCATGTGTGTGTACTGTACAGAAAGACTCACCTCGAGGTGATGAGGTTAAGGCCCAGCCCAAGCATGGCAACCATTTCCTGCTAGGTCTCTCTCTGACAGAGTATGTTTCCATAAAGAGTTTAACCAAAATGTCCCTGGCCCCCGATTCACTTATATTTTGTTTAAGTGCAGAATATGAGTTTGTGATGTTGCCCTACTAATGCCTAGTTTTAGCGGGTATATATTTTAATACTCTTCATCAGGTACAGGGACACAGCGGACGTTAGACCAATAAACTGTTCCCTGCAGTCCCTACCAGAGGAAGTATGTGCTAATAGTGGATGGCTAAACTATGCTCCTTTTGGACTAAATTTGACTTCCACATCACCACGGAGAAGTCATTGTGGCACAGGGTGTGCTTTACGTTTAATCTGAAGGGATACTACTAAAATGATTGTATCACTTTACCCTGCCTCCTCCTGTGAATGTCCCTTTCTTAGGATTACCTCTTTCAGGCCTTAATTACATCCCAGCTGCAAAAGGCCAGAGGCTCCATGGCTCACTCCATCTTGCTCTTCTGTCACATTTAATGGCATATCATCTGCTCCTTCAGAAGACCTCATCTTCATTTAAAATACAAGTGAATACAGTTATCTTTTCATTTCACCGTTGATCCAGTAACAAATAGACAAATATTACCGTTTAATTTCTTAAAAGTCCTCTGTTTAAAGATAGTCTACGTACCAGTCAGTAGATAAATTAGTTTACCAGTGCTTAAGCTGGGTATTTTGTGCTCCTTTACCCTGTTTTCATTTATTATTTACTGTAATTGTGCGGTAGTGTTCCTTTTTATGAAAGTAGCTTTTGCGCATTTTCTGGTAAAACAAGATTTTCTCACATCATTGATAGGTTTAAGTGACACTGTTTAAAATTGTCAACCTGTTCTAAGCAAGCCTATAGCTGGCCCCACATGTTAAGATTTTAAGCCTAAACAACCAGGGGGAAATTTATCAAGCTACGGGTTTGAAAAAGTGGAGATGTTGCCTATAGCAACCAATCAGATTCATGTTTAGTGCATTCTACAAAATGACCACTAGAATCTGATTGGTTGGTATAGGCAACATCTTCACTTTTTCAAACCTGCAGCTTGATAAATTTACCACTAGATCTGTCATGTTTGCCCACACAGGTGAGAGGACAGACGTACTCTGCCATCAATCTTGGTCGGCAAATGCCCACATAAGTGGTTATTTATTTTTTTGCCTATACAGCTGATAAGCATGCTGTGTTTAGCCACTTTACGGTTGATTTTCTATAGATCAAACAAGACACTTTGCTATGATCTGAAAATTGTTTCCAATTTAGATTTTGTGTTGGGACAAAACTATTTTTGCATAAACGTGTATGATGGTTGTTGCCTTTTTAATAACGTAAGACAGAGAAGGTGGCACTGCTAATGTCATTGTTTTTCACTTCTATGGTAACAACCAATTTTTAAGGTAAATCGGCCTAAAAGGCCAGGTGTGTTGTACTGACAGCTATTTCTGCCAGAGGGCACAAAGGAGGAGGAAGGCTTGGTGGGGCCACTAGGTTTATTTTGAACCAATTTCTAGCCAAGGTCTTTCTCTTGTTTGCCTTTCTATTTGTGCTTGGTGAGTGATGGATGCAGTGGAGCTAGGTAAAGTGCATTACCTTGACTGAAAATAAAGCCTCAATCAAATCCTATTTTTAGAGAAAAGGGTGCGTAGCAGCCTTATTCAGAATGTCCAGGAGCTGACTGTACTCTAAATGTATATTATATAGGAGCATAAGCAGGTGGCTCTATAGTGAATTTTTGTTTCTTTTCTGATGCCTATTGAATGAAATATTGTATTATCTTGGAAGTTCTGTATGCTGTTTTGTATATACAGTGCAATATTTACCTATGTATTACAGCTCCCTCTGGCAAGGAACAGAGCTAATTGTTTACCTGCTCTTTCTAGGAACACTCCCTAACCGCAGTTGCTTGGCATGGTTCTGCCTGTAAACACACAGCTGGCACCTTCCTGGGTGGGCGGAGGAGGAGGGAGGGGTGCAGCGGCTGCCTTACCTTTCTCAGGGAGAAAGGCATATGTGTAAACACAAAGGCAATTAAAATTATGGTATTTTATGACTCCACCACAAAATACAGCTGACTGAAGAGGTCTGGCATGGAACTGGATCAACCACTGCAGTTTAGTGACTCTTAACTCTAATCATGGCTGTACCTGTTCCAAACCACACATTTACACACATCGACTTTTCTCTGCTTCACTTTTTATTGTAATTGTACTATTTGAAGATAGTTCCTTAGAAACCATCACAGCACCGCGTGTGAAGTTCACGTAGCAAATGTAATCACAGTCTGAGCAGCGTGGTCTCCTTCCTTCCTCTGCAGGCTCCTGACTGGGTGACAAGGCAAATGGGAGGTCTGAGTGGCATGTGAGAGCCTTTTGCAGCATGTGCAACAATTGTAGAGTAGATGGGATCTGAGTGGCATGAAGGGCTTCATAAGGCATTTGTGGGAGCCTGAGTGGTATGTGGGCGTTTATAGCATATCAGTGGTTTGAGTGGCACGTGAGGCTTTTTATTGCTTTTGCTACGTCTAGATACACGTGGGGGTCATTCTGGTGAGTGTGTGTGGCTGAGTAGCATGTGGGGGGGCATTGTACGGCAAGTGGGTGGTCTGATGGCATGTGGTGATATTTTTTAGCAAGCATTGGGTCTGAGGACCTGGATTATGTTGGGGTGAATGATGTTGGGGATCTGAAGTTATTTTGAGGCTGTTAGCTTATTACTGAAATTAAGGGTGATATGCATTCTTTTTTGAAGGATGGTTAGCTGTACATGTGGCACTTGAAGTGTACCCATCACTGGCTTTAATTATTCTGTTATATATTGTCATCAGGGGGAACTTCCATTATACTAGCGCAGTCTAGGCTAAATGAAATATGTACAGAACTACATGCTGTAATTGAAAATACTTGTCTTTGCCAGTCAATAATGTCTGAACAAGGCATGTCTCTGACATACCTGTTTTTTAATTAATCACCTTAGGCATTCTCCAACTTGCATCCAATCACACACCTCTCTCTTTAACCCGCAAGACCTTGCTGTTTTAAGTCTCTGAGAGGTGATCTGGTTTTTGGTAAAATAATTCTTTCAGGTTTGTGTGGTGCTTGGTTTGTTTTACATTGTTTGTACTTATTCACAGTTACTGCCTTCATGTTGACATCTCCATTAAATATGAGCGTCTAGTTTTCAAATTTAGTGGCAACTGGACAGACCATTCCAGAGCCTGACGATCTTAATAAAACCAAACAAATATGAAGGACCTACATAGACAGAACCAGCAAGTGATCAGATTTATGTCTAGCCAGACGAGTGACTATATATATTTCCATTTGACTACACCGCTGTTCAGCTGGTCGGTTACTGCAATCGTGATCAGATCAGCGCTCTCTCTCTCCAGCTGGGTGGCATTAAGAAGTAGCCAGATGGGGGCAGTTGTAAAACTTTGCAATAATATTGAAAAATATTGGAGGTTATTGCCCACACCTGCCAGGACTGATGGTCAGTGGTCTAACACACACACACACACACACACACACACACACACACTGGTGGCTGTAGTGCTCACATAGTGCCTGTTCTAATAGGAGAAACAATGGTTTATTCTATTATAATAAAAAACAAACAAAAAAAACAGCCACCTGGGAAATAGGTACTGGGGAGAACACTGCAGATTGTGGACGTCAAACCCATTCAGATAATTATCGGGATCAGCGTTTGTTTAGACCAGCTCCTGAGGCCATTTGTGGCCCTCTTGGTCCAAAACTACCTGGTGTCATCAGAATTGCTGCATCTGTGGGCAGCTCGGGTATCGAAGCCACTACACAATTCTAAAGTCATGATGATAAAAGGGAAACATGTCTAAGCAGTGGTAGAATGTTGTGGTGATACACGTTGGACAACTGTTATAAAATATTATATTATAAAATATTTAGTCATGAAAGGGTTTAAACATTGAGTTATAGCAACATATTGAATGTATATACCGGTAAAATATTTTGGTTATGTTGTCCATTTTACGTGTGAGTCTTGCTTTTTATGTAAGTTATGTTGATATTGTGCACTGCAGTTATTGTGAAACAGTAGTTCTGTGCTTTGAACCTAAAAAAATGCCCAGAAAAGCCCGACTCTGTGCAGATTTCATCCCAATGAACTAATTTCTCAATATGTAAGGTCTTTAAACATGCCTTGAAAATCATGCTTTAAGCGTCTGATGTTAGTTAACAAAGCGCTCTTTGACACCAGAGGGTAAATGTATGAAACTGAGTGTTTCCGGTGAGTTTGAAAAGTGGAGATGTTGCCTATATAACCAATCAGATTCTAGTTTTCATTTATTTAGTACATTATTCTAAATGATGGCTAGAATCTGGTTGCTATAGGCAACATCTCCACTTTTCATACCCGTCGGAAACTCCTGGCTTGATACATATACACCCTGGACTCCAAAAAGTAATGTAATCTAATGGATCTATACCCACACACTTTGACAAGCATTCTCTTTGCTTGAAGTCTCTGTTAATCTGGTTTACAGTAGCAATATAGATTGTTCTTTTCATATGTTGTATTTTAATGATGGTATTCTTGAGATTTGAGCAGTGAATAGAATTGGGTTTACCAGGGGGAAATTTTGATGCCAAGTATCTACTTATTGAACCTCCAAAAAGTATAGCCAATATATCCAAAACGCCTGCTCCTATCGGACACCATCTGTAAATGTAACAAAATATCAACTTCTCATTCCTAGACTAATGGGATATCCTTTCTTCAGATCATTTTAAATGGAAGCCATGTATAACATGAAAACTGGAGTTGAAAAAAATCTCCCAAAACACTTTTTGTAATAGAATATTAATATCCACTTATTCATGATCCTGTTAACCTCAAATACTAATATATTTTGTTTGAAAACATTTAAATCTTCAAATCTGTGAGAGACACTTTAATTTTATCTGCTTTGCCCCTGCAGCTTCCCCTCCCCCCAGTTCTTGGTATTCACTGTGCCTCTGTTTAAAAGTCATACATAGTTGGCAAACAGTTTACTGGGAAGGTCCTGAGATGGTGCCTGGGGCTGGTCTGCATTCCACAGAGCCTGAGACGCCTGCTGGGTAAGTTGGAGGGTGAGAGGTGGTGGTTGGGGGGGGGGGGGGGGGGAGGGGATCGGTTTTACAGATGCAAAACAATCGTCCTAGATACCCACCTGGACACCTTTGTGTAAGGCCTCTGTGTAATTGCCTCTGTGGCATAGATTTAACTTCAGATACATTGAAACCCAACACTTGATATTCAAACGTTGCTTTTCACAGTACAGTTGTTAATTGACATTTTTTGTTTAAGCCCATAACGACTTAAAGGCAAGATAAGACTGTAAGCTCTTCAGGACAATCTACTCCTTTTTGTAATGGTGCAGTGTTCCTTTATGTTATATTTATGTTCTAAATCCAATTCTAACACTAAAATAAACTTCTGCATACCCAGTGATGCTGTAAAGTGAATCTCTTTAAATTTAACCGCAGGACATTGTAGTGAAATATTGCAAAACTGATGGACTTTAGTCTCCTATATCTGTATAAATGAAAGCTAAACTAGTGTTCGAGGGAATATGTTCTCTTTAAATGTATCCCCCTAATGTTCTTGTCTGACTAATAACCACTCTAGTATTTTTTAAAGTTGCAGCCAGCAAAAGCTGTTTTTCAGGAGTTGGAGTAAAAAAAAAAAAAAACCCCAAAAAACCAACATTTTGTACCATGCAACAATAACTAGCTCGTTTTAATTGTGTGTAAGTTTCTGTGCATGGTTACACATGCTCAACTGTTCAAAGATCATTTTACCAGTACCAGATGAGTATCTCTCTTGTATGCGATAGTGGGCAGGAGAATTAACCTGTGTCTCAAAGACCAGTGCATGGCAATCGTGACTTTGCTTTATGACGTTTTTCTGCTTTTTACGAGCCACCCTAAATTGTGCCCAAGTCCTAGATTTTAATTCCATGTCTGACTAACATAATCAGGAAATTAGGGTTTGATTTAGATATGATCAGTAAATCTTTATCCCTCTCACCTGCATTCTGAGCCCATATTGCTAGATTAGAGGCACACCTTGTGCCCCAGGGCAACACTACCCCCACCTCCTCCTTTCTGTGATCCTGTGCCTGCCAGGGTGTGTCTGGAATGGAGATTAACTGCTTTATTGCCAGAATACTAGTTAGTATCTCTTCCTAACTATTAGATGAGAAAAGAGCACCCTGTAAGCAGAACTTTGTTGTCACTGAAAATGACCATGTAAAATGTTATTTGCAATATCAAAAAATTGGGAGTCGTGTACAGTCTTTCTTTATTATAGTAAAGCTTGAACTTTCTCCACAATACATTTTACTCCTTATTTACCTTTGGGTAATGCTGATATTATCCAGGTACACTATTACCTTTTTCAGCGTTAGCTAACCTGTGACACTCCATGTGTTGTGAAACTACAAGTCCCAGCATGCTTTGCCAATATATAGCAGCTTAGTGCTGTAAGGGTATGCTGGAACGTGTAGTTTTACAACACCTGGAGTGTCACAGGTTAGCCAACACTGACCTATTGTCAAACATTCTGCAAGTATATTCTCATTAGATCTGGATATCTAGGCATTGTAGGTTATAGTTTATGTTCATACACACGTGATGCAAATGATCAGGGGTTAATAACAACCAGAAAGTAAGCTATATCTATTTCACTTTATTTTATGCCTGACAAAAGATAATCATGTTTTGTTGTTGGTGCCAATGTGTCCAAATTATTTTTTATTGAATAAACTTTGTATCCCCTTCTATTACAAACAATGCCTTTTAAACATAATGGTAAATTAAGCAACTTAAAGTTGTGGAGAGTAAAAGGAAATAAATGTTCTGCATCATTACTTGCCCAGCTCTACTGTACTCCAAAATAAAAGGTGGTGAAGATATTGTTGTACTGTAAAATATGAAGTCGCTGTTACATTTGTTGACCTTAAAAGAAATCGGATTTATTTTTTTCAATGGGTAACAAGTAAAAAAATGAAACATTAAATTGCATTTTTGGGAAACTAGCCTTTTTGTATGACAGATTTCCAACTAAAGCTGAAATTACAGTATATTGTCCTTTAGCAATATGAGAGAGACTTAAACCTAATCCCTGCTGCTCCCGCCCTCTATCATAACTTTGCTTTAAAACAACTGTAGCAGCAAGCTGTGGATGGCATGTCCTCACTTCATTGAAACCTATGAAGAGGGACATGCTCCCCTTATCAATTTATCCACCCCTCCAATGATGTATCCCTTCCACTGCCACTGATGTGTTAGGACATGTTAAGATACTTATGACATGGCAGTTGTGTGTGCGTGTGCACGTGCCCAAACAGGTATGTTTGTCCTTTTCTTCTGTAGCTGCTTAGGTAAAAGTGCATCCGTTTGCAAATGCACTTGGCAGTTTTTTTTTTTTTAATATACCTGCATAAAATCTATATTTAAATGTATTATTTATTTACTTGTTTTCTGCATCTCCTCTCTGCTCTACAGGAGGCGGTGGCTGGATTGACACAGATCACTTGTGCAGTTACCTTGAACTCCAGGGTCTTTTGCTGGCCCCCCTCTTCCTGTCATGACGGGCCTGTAGTGTGCATTGGCAGTCAGCTGCTTTTGTCGTCCGGGTTATTTCACTGGGGAAGGGGGGGAAGATCCCAAAGTAATTAAGGAAATCCCTTGGGACGGCCCAAACTCCAGTGAAATCTAACAAACGGAATATTGACGTGACTTTCACGAATGAGGAAGGGGAGCAGCAGAGAATGTAAGAATGGCAGGTTTAAGTGCAAGGGTGTCTCCAAGCGCACATGACTACATTTAGTACTGGCACTGGGTATTTTTATTTGTTTCAATTTCCATCCAATAGACTTGTATTTATACACTGAATTAAGGAAATGAACACTCTAGCTGGTGAAGTGTTAGCTAGTCATTGAAACTGCTTGTATCCCCTGGGTGTCTGCAGCATTGCTGTTTGCGTTCAAATCTAGATTATATTCAGCATTGTTCTTGCTTCTGGTTTAATACGGCAGCTCTCCTTTTTGTTGGCCTGGCACGCATACTCGTGCGTAGCTGTCTCTCCTGGGCAGGTGTTATCCTGCATTTCACAAATTAAATTCACGGTCTTGCAACAAATGTTTGTTGTCATAAAACGTATGTGTCAGATTCCCAGTACTCCCTCTTTTGTTCTGACACATGCACCTAAATTCTTTCTGCCAGTTTAGCTTTCAAGATTCGGGCTCACAAGCTACTTACGGCAGACTATACGTTAAGGTAGCCGTATTGTTGGCTCTGGATTTTTGTTGTTGTTTTTGTAATGTTACAGTACAACCATCTTTTAAAGACTTCCCAGAGTTCAGTATGTGAGGATTTATTCTGAGCCGACATGTCCATCATGATGGAATAAATTGGGCACTTCCCTAGAAAACGTGTGCTCCTCTGTTGCTGGTGTTGGTTTTCTTGGTGTTGTCAATTAAGATGACGACTATTACTTTTAGGCTTTTTCACTTGTTAATTTGAGGTGACATAAACCAATGTTTTCAACTAAGAAAAGCAGAACTGTTTTATGGCAATGTCTGGTACTTTCTGTTACCATTTGTATATGGCTTCCCACCCCTGTCATACTGCATACACTGGATGAATAACACATAGCTGAGAATACCCCCCCCCCCCCCCCCTCACATCTGAATCCTATATAAGAACTACCTAAACTTTTTTTTTTTTTTTCATCCTTATTTGAGAAGCTAAAGATTCTTACCAGAGCAAAAACATAGCTCAGATACAGTTGTGGTAGTGGGGTAAGTCCTTGTGTTTTCCTCTATGCATAAGAGGCTTCCTGTCAATAATCCTATTGACCAGTACTGCTGGCAGCCTCTTTTTGTCAGAAAGTGGTTGATAACATATGTGTCCGTGACACGGATAGGCATCATGCAACTCACATGGATAAACAGACAATCGTATAGATAAAGTTACTAAGGATAAAGAATTTAGTCAGTGAGAAAAAAAAAGTAACCATATGTATGGGGAGACATGGGATTCTTGTAGACATAATGATAGTATGCATTGTCATTCTTATATTTCATGCAAAAGGCAAAGTAAATGTAGCTTATGGTGCTCCCAGATGTACTGATGTGGCTGTTCTGTATGTCTATTGAATTTCTAGATCGGTTACCAGTATTGTCACATGCCTTTTTAGCCAAAGTGCACAGATTGGGGGGAATTCAATTCCCCCCGAATTAGCGCGGCGTTTAAGCTGTTACCGTTATTACGGTAATTTTAACTCGGGGAAATGCAAACAACAAGGCGGCGTTGAAACTACCGTAATAATGTTAAGTGCATTATTACTGTAATAACGGTAATAATGCGAAGGCCGAGTTACTTTTACCAGTAATGCAGCCAATTGAATTCCTCCATTGAGTTGTTCAGCATTGCAGTGTTTTGTGTTGCTCCTTATATTTCATTGATAAACACACACACAGACGGCTATGGGGGCCATTCATACTGGATAAAGTCAAGTCCATTATGATTGTATGTATCATGATCACTTTGGAGCTTGTGTGTAAATGGCAAATTACATGTGACACACAGAATCACTTGAGCTGGGTACACATATATGCAACTATTGTGCAGATCACACAATTCACAACCGTTTGTTCAATCTTGTAAGAGTATGATCATCATCGTTTATATAGCGCTACTAATTCCGCTGCGCTGTACAGAAAATTCGCTCACATCAGTCCCTGCTTCCTTAAAGCTTACAGTCCACATTCTCTAACACACACATACAGGCACACACAGAGTCTCGGGTCAGTTTTGATAGCAGCCAATTAACCTACTAGTACAGGCCTGGCCATCCTGTGGCTCTCCAGGTGTGGTGAACCTACAAGTCCCAGCATACCTTGCCAGCTATGGGCTGGATATCTGTTGGCAAAGCATGATGGGGCTTGTAGTTTCACAACACCTGGAGAGCCACTGGTTGGCCAGGCCTGCCCTAGTATGTTTTTTGGATTGTGGGAGGAAACACACGCAAACGGGGAGAACATACAAACTCCACACAGATAAGGCCATGGTCCGGAATCAAACTCATGACCCCAGTGCTGTGAAGCAGAAGTGCGAACCACGAAGCCACCATGTGTGTGCAACTCTCATGTTTTATCGTACCAAGTAGTAACGGTGCTATTGCGCGGCTCACATTGTTCTAAAGAACAACACAGGGAATTGAATCTGCCCACAGCATCTGTTGATTTGGTTTTCTAAACTTTCTAAAATATCATGATCACCGATGGAACTATGTTGGGCAAATATGGAAGTGTGATTGTACACACAGATATCTGCCTACACTTCTGGTTGTGAGTGCGGAGTCACAATCTTTTCAGCAGATTGTTCTGAGAGATGGAGATCACAATCTGACGGTAAATTGTGTTAGGTGTGTACGCATGAATCGGCATTCTTATCGGGACTTTCAATCCTTGGTGAAATCATTACAGAAATTGCATCTGAAGTAAGATTGCATAGGTGTGTACCCAGCTTTACAATGTAAAATACTTATCAGTGTTTCCTGCATGTTTTTACTTTGAGACTTTGTGGTCATTATTCCACGGGTCCTAATTCCTGTTTACTTCTTTAGTGATATTGAATGACTTGTATTTATATTGTGCACATGCTAACCGTAGAGTTTATTTTCTTGTAGAGTTTTTGTTACCTTGGTAAACTTTTTGATGTGTTTCTATTTGACATGTTCTTTCTTTTTTTGGTCATGCCATTATAGATGCATACCTTTCATTTTTATCTGAGTGTGTCCTTATTGCTAATCCATTTCACAAATGGACTAAGGTTGTGTGTGCATAAGGTTAGCCATGTCTGCTATTTATTCTGCCTTGTGGTTAAAGAACTAGACAAGTATACTATTTATAGAATGAGAAATCGCTTATACTCCAGAATAATGACCTCAATAATCTGTATATGTTTTTGAGATTTTTTTCTTTGGGGGGGGGGGATAGTGGTTTGGTCATACAGTTATGAATTGGTCAATATTGCTTGACTGTGGTACGTCAAAGTCCCCCCTCCTGTCCTACTATAGGATCAGTCCTCAGCTTCCTGCTGAGCCTGGCAGACTGCACTTTGCGCTCAGCACACATTTTCCAGAGTCTGTGTGGTCTCTTTTGTCCAGTTTCCTTGCAACGCAGTGCCCGCCTGTGCCAGCTGCCTTTCTGAGTAAGATTAAAAGAAAGCGAGTAGTAGTGTGGTGGCTTATTTTTTTTTTTTTTTTTTTCACTTCTTTTGCGTTGCCCTTTTTGTTCTGTCTTTTACATTAAAAAAAACAAAACCCAAACAAATTGGTTGTGAAATTGTTCATTTTTAAACAACTGTTTTTGTCTTTCAAATGTATGGCAGCCTCTTAAAACATACACTAGAATTAGGGAGGGGGGATGCTTGTCCTTCCACCTCTAACAAACAAAATGGGAGGCAGATCTTGAATGGGAATATCGCAACAATGGAGCATATGGCAGAAGCCTGCTTATTGGGCTTTATTAGCTGAGCAGTATAAAATGCAGCCTGATATTCTGTTGTTCTGGTACATAAATGAGCTACTTGTGTGTTTCTAACAAGCACCCAGCTTGCACTCCACTGGATTAGTCTGCTATGGGTTGTGGCTCTGTTAGGGAGATGCTGCTCTTGTTGTCATACTGTTTTATATGCGTTTCCTGTGTCAGAACATTTTACTAACATGCTGCAGACTACTTAATGCTACATTCATTTTATTCATCAGTGACATGATCTGATTGTTTTTATAAACCTCAACTGTCCAACTGGGGCCTCTTCACTTTTCCATGGACATTCTAGCCATAAACATATCCTGCCAACATAGTTTTATAACTCATATCTCTATATAGTGTTAGATATAAAATTAATCTGGCTGTTGATGAGCATAAATAATTGCCATCTTGATATGCATGTGTTTTTTTGGCCTCTGTGATTTAGGAGTTACATATTCCTATAAAATCTTGCCGTGTGTGTGTGTGTGTGTGTTTTGTAAGCTACAGCAAACTGATGTGTTTGAACTATTTCAGTCTTCAGGGATTTTTTGCTCTTCAATTTGATGCAACATGTAAACAGCTGACTTGTTGTTTTTGCAATGACTGTTCACTCGCCCCATAAATGCTTGTAGTAGGGTTATACCCAGGCTGCCGGCAAAGTGGTTATGTCTCTAGCATAAACACTAGTTAATACTCTCCTTTGAATCTCCCTCTGCTTTTCTTTAATCTGTTTAGATTCCTTATATGCTTCATCCAGTTTCCTTGTATAATTTCCTTCCTTTGCCCCTCTGTCTCTTTGCCCCTCTGTCTCTTTGCCCCTCTGTCTCTTTGCCCCTCTGTCTCTTTGCCCCTCTGTCTCTGTGCCCCTCTGTCTCTGTGCCCCTCTGTCTCTGTGCCCCTCTGTCTCTGTGCCCCTCTGTCTCTGTGCCCCTCTGTCTCTGTGCCCCTCTGTCTCTGTGCCCCTCTGTCTCTGTGCCCCTCTGTCTCTGTGCCCCTCTGTCTCTGTGCCCCTCTGTCTCTGTGCCCCTCTGTCTCTGTGCCCCTCTGTCTGTCTGTGCCCCTCTGTCTGTCTGTGCCCCTCTGTCTGTCTGTGCCCCTCTGTCTGTCTGTGCCCCTCTGTCTGTCTGTGCCCCTCTGTCTGTCTGTGCCCCTCTGTCTGTCTGTGCCCCTCTGTCTGTCTGTGCCCCTCTGTCTGTCTGTGCCCCTCTGTCTGTCTGTGCCCCTCTGTCTGTCTGTGCCCCTCTGTCTGTCTGTGCCCCTCTGTCTGTCTGTGCCCCTCTGTCTGTCTGTGCCCCTCTGTCTGTCTGTGCCCCTCTGTCTCTGTGCCCCTCTGTCTGTCTGTGCCCCTCTGTCTGTCTGTGCCCCCCTTACAGGCAAGCCTTTGCATATGGTTTAAATTGACTGCGAACCTTGTCAGCTGAACTTTGCTTGACTCTAGGTAGTTTCTGCTGTAGTTTGAGCAGTGTTTGTGCATTTCTGACTTGTGTGCCTTGCCTCTTCATTTTGCTGTGTAAAAAGCAGTGTTTCCTTCTTTTTTTTTTGCATTGCTTGTGATAATGCAGAACACATTGTAAGCAAGGCGGTGTACCCAGCCAGGACACACTGCAAACAGACTGGAAGCATGTTGCATACAAAAAATAATGTAAATACAATTGATAAAATTGATCTCTCATTTCTACCATAGGTCCATGGCACACACATCTAGGTGTGCAAAAGATGTTTTCTCTGTCGTCAAAAATTAGTCGCACAGTTTATGGTCTCGCTGCTGCTAATGATTTGCTGCAAAAGGGTTCATTTGCTGTGACAGCAGATCCCTTGACTTTAAATCAAGCCAGAATCATGTAGACCTATGCTACGTTGTCACTAGTATTCAAAATGATAGTTTGAAGGAAAATTAACCAAATTGCAAAACTGTAGTTCGTATAAATGTGTAAGTTACTGTAAATGACAAGGAAATCGCACATATTTATCAATTTGTTTCAGACAATGTAGTAACAATTAAAGTTGACCTTTGAAACGCCTAACTTAACTGCAAGTCTATCCACGTTAACCTGAATACTGTGCTGATAGTGAACAGCCTGCAAATGTTCCAGTGTCAGTCACCATCTATATACAAGTGCAGTGTTAAATGCACTACGTTGTCTAATAAACCACTTGATCACTGTGCAGTGTCCTTGCCCTTTACAGTTTTATATTGAATATACCAATGTGTGGGCTTGTTACTGCAGTGGGCCAGTTACTTCACTACCTTCCTGGTAGTGCGACTTTATATGTTTGAACTACTATTGTCTTGGCATTTACTATTGCGAGAGTAGCAGTGGACTTTTTGTTTATAAAAAAAAAAAAAAAAAAAGTATAATATTTAGTAAAACTATCATTTTATTGCTAGTGTAGTGTTTGTTTTTATTTTTATGCCTCGCAAGACTTTTACTACAAAAGTCTATTGCTTGAAGGTGAATTATTCACTTGTTATGCATGGGCACGTACATTTCCTTGAATAGAATGTAAGCACATTTGTGTTAGCCTGCAGATAACGTTATTCATAATTAAACTGAAAATTTAGTTTTTGCTGGGATATGACAATCCCCATCCATAAACTTTGCTTACCTGTAGTACAGCATTTTTGAGGTTTGGCGGGTCACGGAGCTGGAACACCTACAGTCCTGGACAAAAGTTTTGAGAATGACACAAGTATTGGTTTTCACAAAGTATGCAGCTTCAGTGTTTTTAGACCTTTTTGTCAGATGTTGCTATAGTATACTGAAGTAAAATTATAAACATTTCATAAGTCTCAAAGGCTTTTATTGACAATTACATTAAGTTTATGCAAAGAGTCAATATTTGCAGTGTTGACCCTTCTTTTTGAAGACCTCTGCATTTCGCCTTGGCATACTGTGAATCAATTTCTGGGCCACATACTGACTGATGGCCGCCAGGGCCGGATTAAGCGATGGGAGGCCCCGGGCTAAGGGTACTTTGAGCGCCCCTCCCCATATGACTCATAGTCTCACTCTCACAAACTCTCCTCAGTAAGGAGATTACTGCGCGTCGCGTAAGTATTACAGTTACTGCAGGCAGCTAACAGCATAACATTTGCTATTAGCTGCCTGCCATTCTCCTTGAACAGGTGACAGTTGGAGCCAGAGGCGGGCCCCCCCTCCCCCCAACCCGATGAATGCCGGCAGCCCCCCCCAGATGCCCGAGGCCCCTGGGCTGTAACCCATTTAGCCCTATTGTTAATCCGGCTCTGATGGCAGCCCGTTCTTGCCTAATCCATGCTTGGCGTTTGTCAGAATTTGTGGGCTTTTATTTGTCCACCCACCTCTTGAGGATTGACCACAAATTCTCAATGGGATTAAGGTCTGGGGATTTTTCTTGGCCATGGGCCCAAAATTTTGATGTTTTAATCCCCGAGCCACTTAGCTATCACTTATGCCTTATGGCAAGGTGCTCCATCATGCTGGAAAAGGCATTGTTTGTCACAAAACTATTCTTGGTTGGTTAGGAGAAGTTGCTCTTGGAGAATGTTTTGGTACCATTCTTTATTCATGGCTGTGTTCTTAAGCAAAATTGTGAGTGAGCCCACTCTCTTGACTGAGAAGCAACCCCACACATGAATGGTCTCTGGATGCTTTACTGTTCGCATGACACAGGACTGATGGTAGCGTCGTCTTTCCTTCTCCGGATAAGCGTTTTTTCAGTTGCCCCAAACAATCTGAAAATGACTTTACCCCAGTCCTCAGCAATGCAATCCCTGTACCTTTTGCAGAATATCAGTTTGTCATTGATGTTTTTCCTGGAGAGAAGTGCATTCTTGACACCAGGCCATCCTCCAAAAGTCTTCACCTCACTGTGCATGCAGGTGCACTCACACCTGCCTGCTGCCATTCCTGAACAAGCTCTGCTTTGGTGGTGCCCCGATCCCGAAGCTGAATCAACTTTAGGAGATGGTCCTGGTGCTTGCTGTATGTTCTTGGGCGCCCCTGAAGCCGCCTTCACATTTATTAAACCTCTCCTTGGAAGTTCCTGATGATCCGATAAATGGTTGATTTAGGTGCAATCTTACTAGCAGCATTATCCTTGCATTTGAAGCCTCAATTATGACTGATAACATTGCAGATAACATTGGTTAACAGAGGAAGAACAATGATTTCAAGCCGCACCCTCCTTTTAAAGCTTCCAGTCTGTTATTCTAAGCATGACAGAGTGGTCTCCAGCCTTGTCCTCATCAACACTCTCACCTGTTAACAAGAGAATCACTAACCTGATGTCAGCTGGTCCTTTTGTGGCAGGGCCGAAATGCAGTGGAAATTTTGTTTTTGGGATAAAGTTCATTGTCATGTCAAAGAGGGACTTTTTTTAAATTAATTGCAATTCATCTGATCACTCTTCATGACATTCTGAAGTATATGTAAATTGCCATCATAAAAATTGAGGCAGTAGACTTTGTAAAAAAAAATAATATTTGTGTAATTTTCAAAACTTTTGGCCATGACTGTACATGATGCCCAGGGACCTTGTAAACTTTAGGGATGAAGTACAACTTGTGATATTCCACCCTAAACTGCTTTAATGTTTATGGGGAATTTATTCTTTAAAAATAAAACTTATCCTACCAACTCCTCACTTGCCATAAACCTTTACAATCCTAGAACATTCTCGATTCTTACTCCTCTTTTTTTATTTCTAAACTACAGCCATAGGCATTGGGTATGAAATGCAGGAATGACTGTTTTAAAAAAAAAAAAAAAAAAGCCTGGTGATTGCCTTGTTATGTTGTTAAATCAGAAATTGGTAATTCATGGTGACCTGCTGATATTGCACATGATAGAGAGGTGTCCTAAAGTAAAGTCCAAATATATTATCTAGGAGTATATTATAAACTGTTTGCTCATCATTGCTGCTAATTCCCTTTTATTAAATTAGATGATTTGAAATTAAATGTGGAATGTCTGAGTGCATTTTTGCTAAATTCTTGTATTTAATTTTCCACAGGCAGAGCACATTGAATGAAAAGGGGGAAATGGATCTGCCAAACCATGCCAAACAACTGCTGCTTCAGCTGAATCAGCAACGAGCCAAAGGTTTCTTATGTGATGTCATCATTGTGGTGGAAAATGCCCTATTCCGAGCTCACAAGAACATCCTTGCCGCCAGCAGCATGTACTTTAAATCTCTCGTTCTTCATGACAACTTAATCAATCTAGATACAGATATGGTTAATCCTGCAGTTTTCCGACAGATTTTGGACTTTATCTACACCGGTAAACTTTTAACATCCGACCAGCCAGGAGAGCAGAACTTCAACGCTCTGCTTACTGCAGCAAGCTACCTCCAACTCCATGACTTGGCAACTCTTTGCCGGAAAAAGTTGAAGCGTGCTGGGAAGCCGTTTGTCGGAAAGCTTGGAATGCCCAGCATAGGCCGCGTTGGCAGAAGTCACAGGCTCTCCAATCCCCCACTTGCTCATATGCGTTTTTCTGGGTCCTTGGATGGCAACAAGGGTTCCAACTCAAATGAGTTGTCCAAAGCTGCAGGGCAAGAAGAAGAGGTGTATATTAGCAACCCCAAGCAGGAAAATAGCCACCCTTTAAGTCGAGGTACAGGGAGCAACAGCAGCCTCAATAACAGCACTAATGGGAGTGATCATGAGCTAGGTCTTGACCTTTCTAAGAAAAGCCCGTCCCTACCTGCACAAGAAGAGAATGTACAAGCAGACGGTCATGCAGGCAGTCCCCAGTCTGCCTCTGCATCTGTAGCCAACAGTGCCTCATACGAAGAATCCGCCCTCCAAAAAAGAGACAGCGAACCAATGGAAGTGGAGGAGAACCACTCTGAATCCGGGCCAAAGAAAAATCTCCGCCACTCCTCTCGTAAAAAAGAGTGGGATAGAAAAGAGGGGGAAAAGTCTCCAGATCAAGGAGAGCCTATGCCCAACGGAGTTATAGTTAGGCCTATGTCAAAGGAAAGAAATTCTGTTGGAGGTTATGTTTCTGAGCAGAGTTTCCAGTGTAAGGAGGAGGTGGAAAATGGCAAAGAAAACAGTGAGGAGAGTGGACATAGTGAGAATGAGAGTGAGCATCCTAGTGCCAACTATGTTTACAGGCAAGATGGATTTGAGACTGTGCCATTTGGTGACAACCTGTATGTCTGTATCCCCTGTGGAAAGGGATTTCCTAGTTCTGAGCAACTAAATGCCCACGTGGAAACGCACACTGAAGAGGAACTATATATCAAAGAGGAGGATTCCTACTGTAAGGAGGAAGCAGAGGACCTGTCCACTCCCAACACAACCTTTCCTAATGAATCTCGGCCATTCAAGTGCTCGGTGTGTGAGAGAAGCTACAAAGACCCAGCCACCCTTCGACAGCACGAGAAAACGCACTGGCTGACCCGTCCCTTCCCCTGTAACATCTGTGGCAAGATGTTCACACAACGAGGAACCATGACCCGCCATATGAGGAGCCACTTGGGCCTCAAACCATTTGCTTGTGAAGAGTGTGGGATGCGCTTTACCAGGCAATATCGATTGACCGAACACATGCGTGTCCACTCAGGGGAAAAGCCCTATGAATGTCAGCTCTGCGGGGGGAAATTCACCCAGCAGCGCAATCTGATAAGTCACCTGCGTATGCATACCTCCCCATCCTAAACCAAAGACTCTTGTGACACCCTAAGAATGTGCTTCTCTTGTGCACACAAACACACACAAACCAATTTACCTTCCTGATGGCTTGCTGCTTTAAGGGTACCTGTTTTCCAGTTAGATTACATCAAAGATGGTAGAAAGGGGACGCCTCCCCTTAGCTTTAACGTGTAATGATCGACAACAACATTTTCAAGTTGTGGTACAGTGAAAGCCAATTGTGTCACCTCCACTTCTCTAAATGAAGAGTAATTTTAGATCCCCATCATTCTTCACCTCTGCATCCTCAGGACCTACATAAAGACTTCAAAGGCCCTCTTGCTAAGAATTGGCTGTACTGTGCTGGCATGAAGCTGGCAGAATTACCATGTTTTATTGTGTGAGGAGGCACCCTGGTACATACAGTCAAGCTTCTATTTGGGTTTGAAGGTGTGTTTGGGTAGGGGGCTTCGGTGTAGGGTGGCTGAAGGTATGTTATTAAGCACCCTACAGTGTCCACACCTTTTATACATCCTGGCCCTGCCTACATCTGTCCAGCCTTAAGAGGTGCTGGCCTCCTAGTTGTATCCATGAATGAAAACCAAGGAAACCTCACAACTCCCTCTCCTGGTTACCACTGTGGGCATCTGAATAGCTTCATGCCAAGTTGCCCCTTTCTTACACCAATGCATAGATGGCTGAACGCGGGCTGGCACTTTTCTGGGGCGCTTGGTATCCCATGGCTGTGAATTCTTTGCATGTTCCTTCTTGGTATCTTTCTTCCTTCTGAAGGCTCTTTTCTCCACAGACTGGAAACTTTTGCCCAACAGTTGCACCCAAGTGAGCCAGTGGGAGGGAGGTCCTTTTGTTTGTTTATTTTTTTGTTTGCCTCCCCCTGTTTTTTTTTTTTTGTTTTGTTTTCCTGTCCGTAATAGGTACGTGTCTCAGTACTGGGTTGTGGGAGACTTTAAATTACATTTGAATCTGTGAATTTTTGAACTGGAAGTTTAGGAATAATATTTGGGGTGGTGGGTTAGGATTCTTGCGTTTCACTACTCAATTTACATGATTGAGCTTTCCATGTAAAGATGAGCTCAGGACCCAATTTATGGTAACTCATTCTCTCCTTCAGAGGGCTCCCAGTGCTTTGTTACAGTGCACAATGTCCTGCATACATGACTCAAAGTGTTAAGATGGTAAGAGATAATCAATATTTCCCACCCACACACCTCCAAAAATAGAATAAGAAAATCCACTTTGCTGCCAGACTGGCTTTTAGTGCTAGCCTTTCTGTAAGAAAAGAGGGTTCTAACCATATTGCTTGTCTGGGTGACTAGTCACCGACTTGGTACTCGTGTATGTGTGTGTGCGCGCGCATGTGTGTGTCAGTCTATTTTGGCTGCGTATGCAGTGGCATGTAAGATGGAAGGATGCGATAAACTGGTCACTTTTGCTACCTCTTAAACTCTTGATAAGTAACAAGCTTTTTGCATAGTTTTTTTTTTTTCCTTCTTGTAAGTAAATGTATAAAGTTAGAACATTTAAATTAAATGAGAAACATTAAAAACATAGGACTGTCAGGAATTTGCCACCCTCTCTACCATGTTATGGTTACAAATTCTGATCCAAAAAAAAAACTATACAGAACCCAAAGAAATCCATTCTGAATTAAACCAAAATAACTACCAACCCCTTTCCTCAAAACAATACCAGCCTCTCTCAAGCTTGCAGAATTGTAGGGATATTCCTACTGCTAAATATGGGTGCAGTTATAAATTGCATGTAATTGCCGGGCACCTTCTCTAGTGATAAAGTTGCAAATGACACATGGCCGATAATGTATTTATTGACAAGTAATATGTAAATGAGTAGTTGCTATTGAAAGTAGAAAGCTGTGCAGGAGTAGAACTATATTCACCTCTGAATCTGTGCTTTAATTTTCCCTATAAACAGGGTCATGGAGAGGCTACCACATTATTAAAGGCTATTGTGAAAGCCCCATTTTCCAAATGGTACTCTTATCTTACTGTGCAGTATATGCCACATTCAATAGTATAACTCTCTAGCAGCTCATATCACACCATTTCTATTGGGGTTGAACTTTTCCAATTCATGTCAAATATTCTTGGAGGGACAAAAAAAAAATATATAATCTTTTAATTAACCAAAGTGTTACATAGTCTCTCAGTATCAGTGCAAATTATCTTTGTCAGCTGCTGTCAGAAGCAGATGAGAATCTAGGACTTCCCAAACATACACATACCCTAACTTCATGGTATTTGCAGAATCTACACAGTTTACTTCTTTTTTTTTTTTTTATTAAGACCAAAAATAAAAAAAACCTAAAGAAATTAGTCTGATTTCAGCTGCAGGCAAATTATCCTGATCTTGAATTTATTGGGAGATTTTGTTGTGTGTTGATTTTTTTGTTGTTGTTTATTTATGTTCAGTCCTGTGGCTTAAACAAATCCAAAAATGTAATGTGGTGATGGGAAAATAATTAAAAACTCCCCCCACATTTGCCAAAAAGATAAGATATAGTGCTCTTCAGACTTGAAGCGATAAGGACATTTTACTTGTACCTTTTTGGGTTTCTGCCTTGTATTTGGTGATTCCTGGTTCTCTAATAGGGGGCTTTATGTATGGGCCTGGGGTTGTTTGCTTGGCCCTTTTAGCAATTGGAAAACTGGGAATCGGGGGTGTACCAGATATGTATCACATTGCATGTGATGCTTTCATTCCACAGATTAGTTGTAACGCTTGCTTCACATTCGGTTTGGGGCATTTCTGAAAACTTTTGTACTGCAGACCTGGATAAAGACATATAGGGTCTGAGGCAGAATTACTTTTGGGGCCCTAGACATTTTCTGCATATCACTAATCTCTTAAATCCATGCTTCTAGCCACATAGATTTTTCTGTGTGAGAGATGAGTACCAGCTAATGACAATACTGTTGTGATACAGTCGTATAGATGGTTGTAGACCAGTGTTTCTCAAACCCAGTCCTCAGGACCCTTAACAGTGCAGGTTTTCCAGGTGACCATGGAAATGATTATACCACCTGTGGATCTGTTACAATGTGTCAGACAGTAATGAATACACCTGTGCTAAAGCAAGGAGATATGAAAAACATGCACTGGTAGGGTTCTGAGAACCAGGTTTGAGAAACACTGGTGTAGTGGACACCCATAGAAGATTCAGGCCAAGCTTATCTTGTGAGCAATGCTGGGCTGATTTTCACAACAGAATATGACTGCAAAAAAGTCCTCCATGTGCCATATAGACACTGTGTATTGTGTGTGGGGGGGACAGTTGTGTAATTTGATGAATAGCAATAATGAATGAGCTAAAAAGTGGAAATCCATGGACCTGTAAATTAGAACAATCATTGGCCAATGATGATGGGACTGGACATGTTTTGTGTGTTTTATATAGACCTTTACACACACATTTTAGTATAGCGTTAAGAGGTGTTGGGGCGTTGTAGAAGAGATGTGTAACACATTTACAGCCTTATTGAAAAAAGAGCATATGATGGTCAGTTTCCTTTTTATAATGTTCTTTTCTTTGTGGGTGGAGGGGGTGGTCATCATATACTAAAATTATATTAGTGTTTTCCCTGAAAGGGGGGCATTACCTAGTTATGAGTATAAATTAAATCCAAGTCCATATCCTCCAAATAACCCCTCACCAAAAAGGAAAAAAAAAAACACCCTTCATAATCATAATTGATTTCCCTCCTGTTACTTCCTGCAATGACCTAATGACTTAACAACTAACAGTTTGCTTCTAGGGCAGCTGTACAATACAGTCTCTCAGCTTTCTGGAAACAGTAATGTTAAAAAAATGAGACCAGTATAAGCAATGTTTGGGGAGATCGTTTATACTTTTATGGTCTGTCCATACCAAAAATTGGTTCCCCACTATTACTTATAGTAGCTCATATCAATAAACTCATTGCAACCCCTTTAAAGAAAATGACAATTCAGACAACACCTTCACCCGTGTGAATCTGAAATATCTTGACTCAGAATATTTCATTTTGACAAGTTTATAGTTTTATGTATTTTTTTTTTTCTCAGCACTTATCGACACCAAGTCTGTGTATAGTTGAGCATTGTACAAATTATTTTTTTTAAGCTAGCTGTGTAAGTTTGTGTTCTAGAGAATGAGTTTAAAAGGAAAATGCATTTCCAAACTGTGACAACATTTAATAATAACAATATTTCTCAAACTTCAGGGACTGACTACC
Organism: Mixophyes fleayi; assembly: GCF_038048845.1. NCBI lineage: Eukaryota > Metazoa > Chordata > Amphibia > Anura > Limnodynastidae > Mixophyes > Mixophyes fleayi. The sequence continues at coordinate 339,722,539 of NC_134402.1, read as the reverse complement.
TCCGGGCACCAAACTTTCAGCCACATTTCTATGACATAGTATTGTATCAAACATTTTCTGTATTTTATGATAAAAGCAAAACACTAGTTTCATATTAAAGCAAATTTTAAGAGTTTTGGGACCTGGGTGGAGGGGTGGGAGGTACAGGGAGTTATATTCTGCATCTGAAAATTGTGCTGTACATGGTAAAATAAAATATGCAGCAATTTCACAATGTAAATGGCAGGCAGTGGGAAAATGCTTGTTTTTGTTCCTGAAATTTTTTTATTTTTTTTCTTTCTTTGTCGGAGTAACAGGAATCCATTTTTAAGATGTGTATACCATAAACAAGGATGTATTATAAAACCGGAAAAAGAAAAGAAAAAATAGCTTGTACCCAAATCCATAAACTATTTTTTAAACCAAAGCACATTTTGAAGAAACCAACTGGGCTCAAAAAAAAACTAAAAAAAAAAAAAAACAAACAAAAAAAAATAACAAATGGACTATTTATATTTATCTCATTGTTTACATAAATCTTTACAGTTTCAGACCTCAGCAACAGACCAGTCAAAATTAATTCCACATTTTCCATGGGTTGTCAGTGACCTCATTGCTTTCATGTTTTGAAACCCTGGTTTAGAAGTATTACATGGCAAAGTCTAATTCGGCGACTAACAAGTTAGATGGGTTTTAACCTTCTCAATCGTGTGAAGGACTTGTGCTACTACCATGCTGGTAGTAGGATTTACATTCCCTTTTTGGGTGCGGGATACCCTGATTATGGGCTGTGTAAATTAATGTGTTGGAATGACCAATGTACAGACTGCCAAGTGTTTAGCATCTAAAAAAAAGCGGTATTTGTGGAAAGAACACATTATAATAAATAATGCTTATGTAAACATGTAATGATTTCCTGTTATTTAAGATGTAATGAATTTTGCCATTCATGGTAACGAAGTGAAATTAGGATATAAATTCTTATGTTTAAAGTCTTGGCAAAACAGCTGCCCTTGGCTGACACTGAAATAGAATACTAAATTCTAAAGAGCTTAAAAAAATCTTAAAACTCATCCAATTTGGCATGATTTAGAAATATGAATTCAAACTAAAGTTTACTTCATTGCTATAGTAGTTAAATCAGGTGTTTTTTTGACCTATGGGAAATACACCGTTAATTTTATCTGGTCTACAATAACTAATCAAAAATGGTGCAGACTTTTGCAGTGTTCGTTTTGTTTCACTATGTATGTGCAGTTCTGAATGTATTTATTTCACACACCCCTACGGGCAGCAGCAAAGAGGCAGGGTGGTTGCCATCCTTACCTTTTTTTGCTTACAAATGTTCTCTTCAGTTTATTAGAAGCCCTTCTGGAAGGGCTAAGGAGAGGCTGCCACGCAGGACTAAGATCCTTGTCACTGCCATGGGCCTGCAAACACTGTAAGGTACCTGTGGTAGGGTAATAGCTTAAAGACTAAAGGATTTCAGAAAAAGAAAACAAGAAGCAAACAAACCTAAGTATCCTCAGAGACTCAACAAATAGCCATAAATCACCAAGCAGGACTTTCTGTAGCTCTTCTGTTTCATACTGGATATCTTCTGTAATTCTTTATTCTTATTGTTACAATGTCACTTGCTTCATTTGGTATAAATATATATATATATGTATATTTTTTTTTATTTTTTTTTCTTCAAGATGTTTTCTATCCTACCCTGTTTTTGTGTTGTTTCCAGTTTTGACAATGTACTAATTCCTTTAGTCCTTCAGGTGCAGGAGGTGGGATGAGACCAAGAAGGGACATGCCCCTAGCTCCTTTCTCCTACGAAGCTATTGGACTACCAGGACAGAATTAAGCCTTTTCCAACTGTAATAGTGTGGATGGGACTAGAAATTTTGCTGCTGGCTTACAGGCTTGTTGGCTATTGCTTTAGAAAAGAGATGTCTATGATGTTTCCTGATTTGTGTGTTGCTTTTAGGTTTTTGTTTTACTGATACAGAAGATGTAAATATTATGCCAAATATACCGATTAGCAAAACAATAACCTATCCTTGTAAAAAGAGATGCTTTTATGTGGCTTTTCTCAGAAGTATCGTTGTGCGGCCTATGAGACTGAGGTTGTTCTGGGGTGAAGCCTCTTAGTTTATGTATTTGTCGAACACATTAAAATATGCCATGGTTATGTTGCACCACAGACTTTGCTGTCAGGTTTGGTTTATGTAGGTCTGTGTGTTTTTGTTGATGTTGGCTGATAGTGCCCAACCCTGCTGGTCCATATTGTAAATTCACCAAAGTAGTCCACACATGTCTTCTCTGGTACAGGAATTTAGTGTCGATCTATAGCAGATGCAGCTTTGTAACTCTGCCTCAATATTTTAGTTCATTAGTTTACATTAAGATAGTTATTGGTTGTGAAAAGACAAGTAAACCTATAAAATACGTCATCAACATTCACAAACCTATATAAGTTTCCTATATTATTATGTATTTTCATTTGCTGTGCAGCTGAGTGCAAACTATTTGTTTTACTTGGAGAAGCCATGGTCTGTCTCCTTCAGGTGTCTTAAAGACAGGAATTGTGATATGCATAGGAAAAAATATATTTCCACTACCCAATCAGCTTTATTTACAATGCAATACAGATGTGAATGTTACTTTCTATAAAAGGAAACTTTTTTTTTTTTATATGAGAATAAGTGGTCTTTAAATTGTAACCCTAGACAGACTGCATTTGACTAGAGAAAGCGCTTTCAACACTGTCTGGGCACTAGTTTAGTGTGTCGTGTATGAGATTCCTGGAAAGAAAGACTGGTTCCACCTGCCTGACTTCTAGGAATCTTGCCAGGGAGGCACCCTTTATTGTGTAAGAGCTCACCTTGTTTATACATAGTGAATCACTTGCATCAGATTAAGAAGAAAAAAAGCTAATTGTTGAGCGTAATTAAATAAAGATCTAATTGCTCTTAAGTAACATCCAGATCATACATTTGTGTCTCAGGGATGGGCATATGGTGCTTATTAACCTGTTAAGTCCCAGAGCCTCTCCTCTTTTTGCAGCACACCTATAAAATGTGTTTTTTCTGGCCCTGTCCATGCCTAGAAAAGTGTGGTGGGGATGCCGCTGTCCTATAAAGAACTGGAAGAAGGGGTACAAACCTGGCATCTCTGCCCTTCTTGTCCCTCAGTCCCACCTCCTGCCTCCTGGGGCTGTAATGTTCTCCTCATGGACTTTCTATTCAGGTCAGAGCACTCTGCTGAGGAGCTCACACACTAGTGTCATATAGAAAAAACAAAGAGGATACAGAAGATTCTGGTGATCTGAACATTCGAGAAACTTTCAGTCTTAATGTACAGTGATGAAAAACTGTTATTTTATGATCTTTTCATTAAAAGCTTGATTGAAAACAGAAGTTAATTTACACTTTGGTATTGTTTTTCTATTTTTACTTTGGTGTTGTGGGCAAAAGAGGGGGCACTTGGCTCACATTTAATCAAGAGTCCACATCTGCTGGGGAAACCACCTGTATTCTAAAATGCTCATTTGTTTTGGTCCGAAGGTCTTGGATCCCAGTTTAATTTTCCAGCCACCAGCATTTCATGGTCTAGAAAATGGTTATAACTCATTTTTCTGTTTTAGGTTTGGACAACTTGTGAGTTTAAGTGGTTTTAAAGTATGGTACAGCTATAAGAGGTGGAAATGTTGCACAATACCAAACCAGCATCTTGCTTTGTATGTGCAAAAAAAAAAAAAAGTGCTTTTTCGTCTTTCTTATAATAAATTGAAACCCAGTTATTCCTCTTCTTCATTCATGCAAAGTTGATAGCTTTGTTTTCTAATCTGTAGACTCATGGCCATATGATTATAAGAAAAAGGTAAGAGATATCTCTCTGAAAATGGCCCAGTGTATGTGGGACTAAATATGAGACATGAGAGAAAAAGCAAAGGTTTTCAGTGGGATTTAGATTCACTTTTACAGAAATGTAACGTCCAATATATAGACCTACAGATATTTGGTTCTGTTATCTTAAATGTTTGAGACTTGTTTTATTGGATAAGGGGTTTTTCTGTAGTATGGTGAACTATGCTTAAAAATCTAAAGTACATTTAAAAATTGTCACTATTTTATCCCCAGACTTCCCCTGATATTTTCCTCCTCATTAAATTGTTCTACAGTGTTTCTTTATAGTAATTATAGGGGAAAGGGAGGCACTCGGTGATCATACCTGTTTTGTGCTAATGTCATACAACCAGCGGTAATTTCCGCTTACTTCCATTCTATTTTTTGAAACTTTCTGGACAATGGGTGTTCAGAAGATAAATCCAATATGTGTATCATATGTCTTCTCTTTGGGCTGGGCAGCCTCTGCACACATGCACAATCCCCTGCCCTATCATTGGGCAGACACTCAAAACTTCATGCTGTACATGTCAAAATTGCTGATCGACTGGCCTGATGATGTTGCGTTATCAACGAGCGTATCCACTGAGAATGTCTGCCTATGTCAGATACACTACTAATCCTCCCTTGCTAAATCCCGGGTCAGATGACCTGGGGCTTTTGGAGAGTTATTCCCGGGTCTGAGCCAGGTAGTCTCCAGTCTCGCTGAAACCTATTGAAAACATACAAAAAAAAAAACTTATATCACAAGCGAAGCCAATCAAAGCTCCTCTTGTGATGTTGCCATAGAGACCTGGGTTCAGTGTAGGAGGCTCTGTCCCCCGGCAATATCCCGGATTCGTATACCCAGGATATTGCCGAGGGGGCAATGTGAAAGTGGTATAATGCGTGTATCTAACCACTGAAGCTATACAGGCTGCTATCTTTAAAAAAATAAATAAAGACTGGGTGTATATAAATCTATACTTATTCATGCATTGTGATTTTATTTATTTTTTTTGCCTATTTTTCCACCAAATTTTCAAGCGTAATTCAGGAAAGTAAATCTTTTTTTATTGACCATATGGCTGGTATTATGTAGGTGTATGTAGAAAGCTATGCTCTTCCACATAGTTAAGTGTAACCAGTAGAAGACCTTCAAAATGTTTGGTTGGTGCAGTGCATTACATCATTACCTGTGAGGCATCAGCCTTAGCAGGTAACGTGAACACACCCACATTATTTAGCAGGTTTGTTTGTTTTGTTTTTTATTTCTGACCGAAATGACTTGACAAATATTTAGAAATGGAAGTAAAAACTAAACACTACTATTTCTCCTAGTGTAGGAGTATCAAATACTTTTTCTGTGTCCTATTCCTTCTGTTTTGACAATAAAGTATTCCTTTCCGGTCTTTTCTTTCTTTATGATCTCCTTTTGAGGAGATGATATTAAACTGGACCATCGAAACAAAAGTTAAGCAAAACCTCAGTAATGTTTAACCTATAACTTAATTTCTCTAGTTGTAATCCTATGCATGTTTGAAATTATTTGTTTATTCTAGTTTCAGACAAAACCTATTCTCTGAAGGGGCTGTAAGATCACAGCTGCTCTTTGTGCCAATAAACCAGTCACATAGAGTGTGACTGAGAGGTAGATAAGTTATGGGAAGCTTTTTTCCCATTAACCTCAGCAGCAGCTATTGATATATCGCTAAATGCGCCATGCAAACACAGGTACAACATACAAACTCCACACTGATAAGGTCATGGTCGGGAATTGAACTCATGATGCCATACCTGTGAGGCAGAAGTGCTAACCACTGGGTTGATTATGGTGAAGTCATCAGTGTGAATACACCTTTCACTGTATTGGACGAGTGGGTGCAAGAAGAGGAGCAATTACGTCCTCATTCCTAGGTTACGTGAGCAGCATATTGAACTACACTGTACAGGCCCAATTTATTTTTATGTAGGAGGGTTGTACCTATAGGTCTGATTGTAACCATTAGAACATATAATTGACATATCAGATAAATTATTGATTTAGGGAATTTTTTATCTTAATATCCTACTTGGCATCTCATCCAGGGAGCAGGTTTTGTTTTCTAAATGGTAAGGATTGAAACTGTATTATAAGCTTTTTTTTTTTTTTTTTTTTTTTTTTTTTTTTATAACAATGGTCTCTACTCCTCTGTATGGCTTCATGTAGTTCTATCCAGATCTGAAATACAAAGTTAGAGTAGAAGTAGCTGCCTCCACTGTGTGTTTAGATGACATTTTGTGGACAAAGCATGAGATTGTTTCTGCAAGCAAGTGCTTTAATATGTAGAGACTACTCTAATATCCTCACTTTGAAAGTCAAAATATAACTTTTTAGTTATTACCTACATCTCCAAATAATTACTTTTATGATAAAAATGGATTGGTCAGGAAAGAATGCTACTGCAAAGTTTTTGTTGCCACTTCAACTGATTTACATATCATACTTTAAAATAAATAAATGTTAAGATTGGTATACGGCCATTATCATAGAATTGTATCTGCTCTCTGTATATACAAAATAGTATACTACAGCATAATCATGGCACCTATCGGCAAAACATCAGATTGTAAGGGTTTGCTCAAGATGTGCTCTACACCAAGGCAAGGGGAGCAAACCACTCTTAAAATACTACAGCATAGAAGCTGTCATTCCCAGGTTTTGAAGATATGGCCTGCAGATGTCCTCCTTTTTCAGTATTAATACATTTCACAATAGTGTCCTTCCTATTCTGCATGTCAGGTATGTTTCACTATTTTTATTCTCTAAACTTCAATATGTATTTACTGAATTTTAAAATGCTTATTTTTGCACTGTAAATACTATTTAATAAACATGATTGGTGTCATGTATAAATAAATGTTGATGGGGCTTGCAGTGCAAGTTCCTCTGACAAAGTATGGCAGGTACCCAGCATGGATACACTGAGTGTACCTTCGAAAAGGATTTTTAAAACGTTGGCAACACAGTCTTTGATTCTGTTGGCTGTGAAATGAAGAGGCGTGCAGGCATTGTAATCAATGACTTATATGAATGCATATCTTTTTCATGGAGTTTTAAAATAAGTCTTTGGCTGTAGTTCCACCTTTAAGAACTTTTCTTTAGAAACAGACTATGTGCAAGACATGACTAAAATGTAATCTGCAATGATCTTATTTGCAGGGTGTGCCCAATTAGAGAGTTGGGGGATTCTGATTTTTGGCTTTGAGCAGAGTAATAATAGACAGTTGATTGTAATGATCTTCTCCCGCCCTCCTTCATTATGTAGTTGGACTTGTTCATCTGGTTTCCAAGATCCATTTTAATGAGTCCTTAAGCATGACCAGTCACGGGCTGGTGATATTAACACCCTACAGTCAAGTATCCCTTTTCAAGGCATGCAAAAAATATTAACAGTTCATAAGGATAGTCAATACTTGAGATACTCTATCTATTTGAATCATGAGCATACATTGTTTTAATTACCAATATCATAATGTGGAAATCTGTTTTCTTTCTTCACACTAAAATAGCATGTAACAATGGAAAGATCATTGTGAGCACACCCATAATGCCCTGTGCTCTCTCCTCCACCCCTACCACTGTCTTTGCTGAACTCTTGACCTCCTGTAAGATGATGTCAGCACTATCAAGGATCTGAGTCACCAAAGCAGCCTGCAGCATGGAGGGGGGTGGGGAAGATGGAATCAGCTGCCCTCCGTTAAGGCTGGCATGATGTATAATTTATGGGGAGCTGTAACATTTCAGCTCCTTAATGTTAGATATACACCAGTGTATATAGAACCTTGTGAAACATGTCTGTCTATTTTTCTTGCACTAATGGTTGCTGTACACGATTATGGTTCTAGACAGTGATTATGTACAGTTTCAAGGAGGCCTTAAAATTGCTTAGACTTCTTAATTTGGCTGCAGAATGATGAATAGAGAGACCCTATAACAGCCAATGTTTGGAATTCTATTCTGGCTAAAAAAAAAAAAAATCTACCTTCCAGATGTCCCTTTGAAGATTCATGGCAGTCTTAAAGTGAACTTGATCAATTCTATTTTAAAGCTTTTTATAAAGAAATGCCAGGATACAGTCACAGGTTCACTAAGTATGGTCTCCCAGGGAGTGCGATGAACATAAATGTCAGGGAGGTCCTTGCTATGAGATTCTAAACCCTTCCAGGAACTCTGTGCCGCATGACAATCCCACCATATGTGTTTAATTACTCCCAGAGTCTCTGAAACAGTGATGGAGTGGAGGAAAACTGATGCTAAAGGGTTAAACTGTTAATGTTGGTACAGTGAGAGATTTGCATTTGTTGGTTAATATGACCTTTTGGTCAATATCTGTTGCCACTTATTAAGGGTAGAGCAAGTATTAACACAGTTTTACAGCTAAAGCAAATACAGTCTCTAACAGAAATCTGGGATATACATAGAGGTACCTACAACTATCAAATTTTGCATTTCCTTTACCAGAATAACTGATGTTTTTCACTCTGTATTAGAAAATATATCTGATGGTTTTTTAACCTGTGTAAATTATTAAGCAAAATCTTTGGCGGTAATCAGTTGGGTAGACTACATTATTTCCCTTACTGCCAAATGAAAATGTCACTGCATTTTTACCATACAGTTTTTCCCTTGCCAGCCAGACCTATACTTCTGTGGCAACTCAAAGTGCAATCAGTAGAGTTGGGTATAACCAATAGGACTCCTCAACCACTGGTACATGTACTGCCAGGGGTACTGCAGCCTGTTCAATTTTACTTAGGATAACACTTTACAGGATTAGTTAATGGAGTAAATATAAATAAAAAAAAAAAGTGTGGCGGGGGTTAGATCAATAACATTTATACAAAGGAGGGGGGATATTTGTACTAGAAAGGGTTTCTGAAAGAAGGATGATATACCTGATCTAAAGAGAAAATGTTAAACATGTTACTTAAAATAGAGAGAACAACAATGTTATACCTCCTACCACACACTGGACTGTAGGCTGTGAGCGAGATTCAATACAGTATTTCAGGTGTGACCAAACTAATGATCTAGAGCATGGAATGCTTGTTCCCCTGCTAGAACTATTGTGCTGCCTTTATCCTATAGACTGGCTTCAGTTCATATTCCAACGCCTGACAAATCAGATTTCAAAGAGAAGCATGTGGCTTTTATTAAGTACGGCATGATCCATTTGTGGGGTAAAAATATGCAACGAAGATTCTTATGTGCTACTTTTACTATTGTTGGTAGCAACGGCCCAGTTAGCTCCAAGAAAGGCCGAGTCCTGTTAAGCCCCTTCTGGTAGCAGAGATCAACCTTTTTAATACTCTCATGGGACATTGCATGCTTTAACCACTTCCCCGCCAGATTTGCAGTACGTTTTCAGGAGTCCAAGAAGTATGTCTGTAAAAGGAAATGTTCATCTAGATTCTAGATGAAAGGACGAGAGCAGAGTTTGAGGGTTCACCCTCCTTTGACAGCAGTGAAGGGGTGAATGCCATCTTTCTTCCACCCCCTGTGCTATCCCTCATCTCTCGGTCCCAGCTGCCTGGTTGCTGTGGTTACGCAGCTTCGTGTTCAGGCGGGTGCAGAATGCAAGATGAGAAGAGTTATAAGCATGAATAACAAAATATGCTCCAGTACTCCGCCTACTCTATAATATAAGCGGACCATCCACCCAACACTGGCATCTGTAAGAGAGATGAGGGAACCACTGGAAGAGGAAATGGGGGATGGGAAGATGGCGTTCATGTGACACATCTACGCCATGCAGATGTGTCCTGGTGCTGCCATCCCCTGCAAATCCTGGCTGCAAATGGCAACATTGTTTGCCTATCTGAGGTTGTACCCTGTACAGAGACACAGGTCTTTACAAGTGTCCTTAGGGTAATTGTGTTTATTTACTGCAATTATGTTGGTAATTAGGTTCTGTTAATGCTAAATATTAATCAAGCTGTTTCCCAGCTGAGCCAGGCCCCTGAGGAGTTTGGATAGACAATTGCTTGCTTTATAAAATTATCATAATACACAGCTTATTCTATACACCTAAAAGTGCTAAAACCTACTACTATAATAGATGGATGGCATTGTTCTAATGACATCATCTAAACGCTTGAAGTAAAACACAATGTTAGGTTTTCCATTACTACTGCAGTGACTGCTGAATACAGAAGCAGAGACAATGGTACATATTTATGAAATGTGAAACATAAGCATTTGTGTATAAAAAACGAACTCAGCACCACATTTAGAAAAACAAAAAACACCCTTCCAGTTTCCACAAGTATTCAGTCCTTACACCTTTCTGGCAAGAAAAGTCTGTAAAATAGATGCATGGATATATCAGAAACCCGCTACTTGAATAGGTTTGAATAACCACATTCAATAAAATGTCAGAATCCCTCTATGTAATGAACACGCACTTCTATTGGAATTTAAACATGATGGTTTGGATTGGGTACAGGTTTAAAATGTATTTTCCTTGAAAGGTATGTTTGGAATAGCTGTGATTTTTCTGACCCACACAACATTAATCTGTAATTACATCCTTCAATTAAGAGGAAAAGAAAAAGTTGCACTAAACTCTGTGGCCAATGAAGTATATAATAAAAATGCCCTGTGCAGCCAGCATTTAAATATCCCTTAAAAGTATTTCACTTGCAGATACTTCATGGATTAAATCATGTATTTCAGGAAATCATATTTTAAGGTCAACAAATAAAATGCAGCAGGGAAGACAGTTTTGTTAACAGCAGTAGATTGAATTTCAGTAAAATCGTGATAACCATTTTTTTGTTAATTAACTAGAGCAAATCAGGTTAACCACATTTACAAAGGGTTTACCACCAATCAGGATATTTGTTCCTGTTGCCTATCTGGAAAATAAATTATAACATCCGGAATTCTAGCACTCTGTGCATGGGAATCAATGTCCCCCTTTCATCATCTCTTGGAAAGCTCCATGCCATCATCATTGCATTGTCAATAGAGGAGGGAGAGTCCCTGGCTTTACCAAGAGAGTCTTTTTATTTCCTAACCATAACGTTAAGAGTATGGGCTAACATGATGTCACTGACATCTAAGCTAATGTTTTGCATGTAACACAGTAACACATGCTGATTCTATTACAATTAAAAAACTTAAACAGAATGTATTCTGATAGGAGATTTCAAAGTTCACTATTTACACACTGAATTTAATGTAAAAAATGAAACACACATTTATATCTAACATTTATTAAAAACCACATAAATCAGTGTAATCTGTAATAAAGTGCATACATTTTACCTAGAGATGTAAGGGGGCAGATCTAAAGGATTCTATTTATTTTTAGGGAGGGCGATTTAGTCCCCGTCCCCTCTTTAAACTTTACTTTTGCCTGCGGCTGCACACTATGTACAGGTCCGTTTGGCAGAGACATGCAGGCAGAGTATGGTCACAATTAGAGCAGCTGGGCAGGATTCAGTCTGCATGTCTCTGCCAAACGGACCTGTACATAGTGTGCAGCCGCAGGCAGCAGGCCCCTGCTATGGAAGGGGGGGGGCAATTTGGCAATTTCCCAGAGTGACACACACCCCCCCCCCTCCCCCATCCAAATCTGCAGGTGAGATGTAATATAGCCACTATTTTAGGATATACCTACAAAAAAACTTGCACGTGTTTTGCAGAGGCCCCCAACTGCTAGCCCTCTGCTGCACAGAACCTCCCCCAAACTGCCAGCTACGTGCTGCACAAAACTCCCCCCACACCATTTGCCAGCCACATGCTGTATAGAATTCCCACCTCAATTGCCAACTATCTGCTGCACAGAGATCAAACTGCCAGCCACCTGTCACACAGAACCCCCCCCCCCCCACCCCCCCAACTGAGTTGGTGGTGCTCTGCGCAGCAGGTGGCTCTGACAGCCAACTGTTGAGCAGAGCACCACCATCTGACAGCCACCTGCTGCGCAGAGCCCCACCATCTGACAGCCACCTGCTGCGCAGAGCCCCACCATCTGACAGCCACCTGCTGCGCAGAGCCCCACCAACAGACAGCCACCTGCTGCGCAGAGCCCCACCAACAGACAGCCATCCGCTGCGCAGAGCCCCACCAACAGACAGCTACCCTCTGCGCAGAGCCCCACCAACAGACAGCCACCCGCTACGCAGAGCCCCACCATCTGACAGCTACCCGCTGCGCAGAGCCCCACCAACAGACAGCCACCCGCTGCGCAGAGCCCCACCATCTGACAGCCACCTGTTGCACAAAGACCAAAGACCCACCTCGCGACCACCAGTTGCACAATGAACTCTCCCCTAACATTCACCTGTGGCACAGAGAGAGAATTACTGAAGTTGATAAATGTAGGTAGTTCAGGGGACTCTAAGGCCTATCACCTTCATGTTTCTCTGTCAGTGTTCAGGGGGTCACTGAGCGCTGAACAAGTGCATATTGGACCTTAAATATCCTGGATGCACCATGAAGGCTGCAGGAGGAAATACTGCTAGGTCATACAGGCCCATGAGCCCAAAATTCACATAGGCATGGATAACTGTGGATGCAGAGGCGGCGACGAGTTCAACAGTCACCTCTGCTGCCAATGGGCAGTTCATGGACTGTTTACGGATAAATGAAAAATGGTGTGCAAACAGGAGGCTGCGGACCTCAGAGGTAACTGATGGAATCAGCTCACTTTTGGAAATGGATTCATTTTTCAAACGTAGTTTTTTCAGGCAGAACAGAATCCAGTCATAGTATAAATGTAGTGATATTTTTGTGGGGTTACATAAACTTTGCAAAAAAAAATTTTTTCTAAATGTGTTCCTGATCTATCCAAATTTAAATACAATCCTAATATATTACTAAAAAATAAGTACAATTTAAGCATTGCTTCTCCCACTCTTTCTTCTCTAGTTTACTCCATCTTCTGCATGTTGTTTATACAACAAACACCTTTTGCTACTGACCATACAAGCCCTTGTAGATAACAATTTAAAGCCTAAAATTAGTGTGACTATTTTTTATATCCATGAAAATTATTTTGTAATCCCTGAATGTCATTGAAAGCTTTTTAGCCTGTCACCATGAAAGAGTTAACTTGAACACAAAGAAAATGAGAATAACCATCCCCTACCCATTTCAAGTTGGTGGTTGCAAATACAAAGTCTTTGTTATGTGCAGAACTCATACAAATGGTCAAAGCGAGCTATTTACACACTGATTTTTAGCTATTGTGCTGTAATATTTGCTCATTCAAACTCATTACACAACTGCAAAGCAAAAGGGAAGCGTATTGCATCATTTTAACGGCCATAGTGAACAAAAGGGGTGGGAGATAATGTGCAAGGGGCTGGAGGGCTGTGCCAATGTTAGCAGAGAAGGTGGCACACTTCCCTGCAGTGATGCAGCTGCCACTTGTCTGCTTCAGAGTTTATGATCACACATATGTGTGTAAGAGCATGGGCACCCTGCCAGCCAGGGAGGCCCTGAATAAAGCTTTCCCTGGCAGGGAGCCTAGCTCTGCGCTGACATGAGCAGGGGGAGAGAGGTGTCAGGCTGCGCGTGGCGCTTGCTGTGTATCTCTGATCAGCAGATGTTAACGTGCTATTGCCAAATCACTCTATAGGCTGACACCCCAGAAAATGCATACACTCTGAAGGAAGGGCAGTCCCTGGAAATACATGTAAGGGACAGAGAAAAATATTTCACATTTTGAATAGGAGCTCACATCACATTTGCACAGTAACTGCACTGACAATTAGCTTGTTTTATTTTGAGCTTACAACTACAGTCCATAAGACTCAGGAATGACCCAGCTATGTTTTTATTTCACAGATCCCAATATCAGTAGTACTCTTTCACTTGGCTTTATCCACTCCTTACTTAGTCAGGCATTTGCACCTTGGGGAATTACCATTTAGAAACCTGCTACTTCTGCAGACACTCCTCAATCAGCCTAGGGGATGCCAGCCTGCCTGGTAACATTGTAGCAGGGGGTTAAATAGGTTAATTAGCCTGTTGTCTGGCATTAGTAGCCCTAGCGTCCCCTTTAATGTATTATAAGACTTGCCCCAGTGAGACTGTATTCTATCTATGATTCCTCCAGGGCATGAGGTGGGGGAAGAAGGCTCCTTCTCCTCTCCCAGCAGGCTGAGACTTGTCTTTCTGCCTTCTGATCTCATATCCCCCCTCTCTCACTCCCCCTGTGTTTAGCTGACCTGCTGAAATGAACAAATAAAAGTTTTACCTCTTTTTAACTACTATGAGACAAAAGCAAAAATTACTTGAAAAACTCAGCATAGAGAGACTGTGTAAACACAAAGGGAACAGATCTGTTGTCACATGCAAAACCCACTTACTTTTACCTGCTGCACTGTACAAAAAGGCATTAAAGGATGTGCATATCTATGTCTAAGCACATGGTACAACCAAGGCAAAAGGAGAGAACTAGCATGTAATAAACAATGCTGACACCATGTATGACAAAAAAAAAGACGTTGTGTGTGCACTTGCACTCACATGCTTGTGGGGTCATTGACCCAGGGTCGGACTGACCCTGATCGTTCCCCTCTACGTTGGTGGGGGGAGCGAATAACTTAAAAAAAACAACAAAAAAACTCACGTGACCGCGGCGCCGGCTCCGTTCGCACTGAATGTTGGACGTAACGTCGTCAGTGAAGAGCGCCGCAGACAGAAGACAGAACAGAAGAAAGAAGCAGATAGAAAAGGTAAGTGAGGTAATGGAAGAAAGGGGGAGAGCATGATGGCAGAGTGAAGGGGGAGCATGGTGGCAGAGTAAAGGGGGGCCAGGAGAAGGGGGAGAAAAAGCAGCATGGCACAGGGTGATGAAAGGGGGGCAAAAGCAGCATGGAGGGCGCAGTGTGATCATAAGGAGGCCCAGCATGGTAATTAAGGGGCACAGTAATGTGTGTGTGATGGCACAGGGGGCTTGTGGCAATGTAATGTGTGTGGGGTAGGTGGTGGCTAAATAATGGGTGCTATTTTCTTTGTAGGGTGAAGGTGGGTCAATTTAATATAAGATGGGGTGGTTTGGGGGCTATTAATTGAATGTGAGGCTGAGTTTGAGGAGCATGAGGTCTATTAAATATAAATATGAATTATTTAATGGTAGTGATGATTGCGGGAAATAGTTACATTTATTATAAGTAAATGCGATTAATTTATTGAAGGGGCTGTCTGGAGGGAGGGAAATAGGTTTATTAAATGGGAATACTATTACTTTAATATTTGGGTTGGAGGAAGGCCTAAGTATTAATTGTTGGTCCTATTGATTTAACGCTGGGGCTGGTTGGAATCTTCTAAATGTACCCATTATTTTTTCCAAATAGGGCCCCCAACATTCCAGGATCCAGACAAGCCGAAACTAAACAAACCAGCAGCCACAGGTGGTAAAAGTGACAAGAACAGGTAGGACAGTCTGTCAAATGCTCTGAGTATAGTGCAGGCTTGGCTAAAATGTGGCACTCCAGGTGTTGTGAAACTACCCTTCCAGCCATAAGCTGCTATATATTGGCAAAGCATGCTGGGGCTTGTAGTTTCACAACACCTGGAGTGCCAAGCCTGGTCTAGTGGGACAATCCCGATTTTTGGTGACTGTTCTGCCCAATCTAAGGGGCAGTCAGACTGTGTACCCTTTATACACACACTGCATTCTTTATATACTACACTATGGTGCTAGCTGTCCTTCGTGGGCTGACCACTCCCCCTTTAGTGTCTGGTCTCGCTCTCTATGATGGCTGGCCACACCCCCTCGGGTGGGCCCCTAGCATTGCAGTCCCCCGGTGGGCCCTTCATGCCCCCAGTCCAACACTGTGGTGACCTGTGTTGTAGTGGGGACAAAAATTGAGGTTCCCACAAAGCTTCCCAATGCTAATCATTGCAGGGGAACTTGCTGATATGCTCAGCATAAAATTCTAGCACGTCGCCGCAAGTCATTTTTGTCACACCAAAAGTGTGTGTCCAATGTGGAGGGTAGAGTGTGTGTGCATTCCACCACTAGAGGGCAGTAGAACATCCATATGTATAACAGGAAGAGGAAGTGACTGCTGCCCACTGTGCTTTATACACCAAACGGGTCAAGACACAGTCACTGCTGAAGGTAAATTGGGGACAGTGGAGCATGACAGAGCCCCCCGGTGGCTCCGACTATAGCCCGGAGAGCAGTGGAGATGAGTATGCCCCTGACACTTCGGAGGAGAGCGGTTCAGACACCAGCGATGGTGTCCCATTACCTACCTGTAGAGCAAAGTGCAGGTACCCAGATATGAGTTCTATGTACAACCATTCTCGACCTTCTGGCAGCTGTGTTTTAAACACAGAGGGTCTAATAGACAATGTGGTGTCTGTCCAAATGCTATCCAGAAACAATGATGGCTCCAGGTCATATAACAAAAATCTGTACTGTGAGAAGCCCCTCTCAAAAATAGCTGGCACATGGAGCATGTTCACCGAACTGAGAATGAAGTAGCCTGGGCCATGAAATTCCCCAAGCACCCAAAAGAAAGGTACATGCAATTGGCACATCTTCACAATAGGGGCAACTTTGCACAAAAAGCTGAGACAATGAGGACAGGCTATTGCGTTCTGGTCCCGTGCAAACTTCCAGACAAAGAGATGGATGCCGAAGGCTTCATGCACTGTGCCACCTGCCAAGGCTTGTTTGCAAGAAAAAACCTGTGACGACACAAAGAGATGTAAGCTAAACTGAAAGTGCAACAAGCTCACACCTGGTAAAAATAGAGTCCAGTCACTGTGTGTCTTTGCTCAGCTTTTTCCACCTGACATCAGTGGTCGGTTCATATGTTGGCAAACACAAGTACGTCCGTCAGAAAGTTAGATAAATGGGCAGGCTACTGCTACAGGCCGAAAGAGCTACTCCTTTGGAGAGAATGGAAGTCTTTACAACCCCATTGAACTTTCTGCACATAGTAGATTCTATGAAGCTGGTAGCTGGCTGTGATGTAGAGACAGGCATATTTAAGATGCCCTCGCTGGCACTCAAGGTCGGGCATTGCCTGAAAAAGATAGCGAGCATTGTGGAGTGCCAAGGCATGATGGAGGGCTGCACTGCTGTGGTTGAAAACACACAAAACTTCAGGAAGATATACGAGGCAAGATGGAACGAGTTGAGTTCATCGGCTGCCTTGGAAACTCTTAAGGAGTCCAAGTGGAACATGCCTCAGCTCTTACCTTTCACAGAAGATTTGAAAATGATGCCCTTGTACCTCAATGAGAAGCAGCAAGCCTACCAAAGTGGTCTCTCCATCGAGCATAAGGTTAATCACTGGGCACTGGTTACAAAAGTCACCCTGGCACAGGTGAACTTGTTCAATCTTAGAAGGGAAAGGGAAGTTTCTAAAATGTTGCTTACTACCTTCTCCTCAAGAGATACTTCGGATCTCCACAAAGATGTGCCCCTAGTGCTTTCCGAGATTGAGAGGAAGCTCTGCCGGCACTTCACTCGCATTGAAATCTGAGGAAAATGAGGGAGAAAAGTTCCCATCCTGCTGACACCAGCCATTCAAGCTGCTATGGAACTTCTCGCAGAGAAGTGTGAAAATGTGGAGTGAATATCCAAAATGTCTACATGTTTGCAGACCAGCTGCCTTGTCACAATTCATAAGCTCCAATTGCATATGACAGTTTGCCCGCGAATGTGGGGCCAAACATTCCCACATGCTGTCTTCCACAAAGCTTCAAAAGCACGTTGCCACTCTCTTGATGGTCCTCAACCTAAACGACACTCAACTGGATCACTTGGCAGACTTCCGCAGGCACGACAGTAGGGTGCTCCAACAGTATTACCGCCTCTCAGAAGGTAGCCTCCAACTTGCCAAGATCAGCAAGCTGTTAGTGGCTCTTGAAAGTGGCAGACTGGCCAAATTCAAAGGCAAGAAATTAGACGAGATGCGCATTGATCTGGACAGTAAGTAGGAAATCTGGTGACTGATGTATGCTTTTGACTTTTACCTCTGTCATTTACATAACTGTTTCTTTTCAGAACCGGTCCAGCTACACAGTGGCATGTTGAATGATCAGTAATCCCCCATGACAGAGAGACAAGTGGTCAAGCGTTCGGTCAACACTTCCATGTCAGAAGAGAGGCGGTGTATGGACCTGGCAACACGGAGCCAGTGCCCAGCCATGGCTTCCACAGTTTCGCTAGGCAAAAGAACTTTGCCTTCTCTGTATTTTGCAGGGCCGTAATGGATCACTCTACGTTCTTTCAGGTTGCAAAGAAGTGCGGAGGAAATCCTGGGACAGAGAGGAGGTCCATGCTGTGGAGAAACACCTGATGAAGTTTATACAGACATGCCGGGTGCCTCATGGCTGAACCATCCATACTGAAATATTGGAACTGGTCGGGGGTGAAATTCTACATAAAGAACTGCATAACAGCTTTAAAGAGGGATCAAACTGTTGAAATGATGCCCAGTGGTTGAACAGAGCTGTAACCTCCATGGCTAGGTGTCGGTGTAAGCGAATATGTGATGTCCTCAGACGGCCAAAATACATGAAACTTTCCCCATCTTGCAGTCTGTGTCAGTACTTTATGCAAAGTCAAAGTGTAAATCTCATGTGGTAACTCTGGTGAGAAACTGCTCCAACACATACCCATACGAATGTTCTGTCGACAGGGCATTAGGAAAGGAATGTCGCTATGCGCCATGTTCCAGACATGGGTCCTCACAATGCAATAAAAATGTGTGTGTGTTTCCCCAGCATTGTTTTAAGTTGTATTCTAGCTCACACTAGCATTCTGTTTGCGTAATCTGGAAATTGTATGTTCACCATCAGATGTGTTGATGATAAATACTTTACCGATTGCCAAAATACACTTTAATGCAATGATAGGTAAAAGGCAACCCACTGGGCTTTGACATATGACTCATCATGGTCTTTTTCTATTATGTTCAATGCTCCTTCGGCTCCAGCTCTTATTCTCTACTTTATACCCCCACCAAGCTTCACCCACGGCCCCAGCTACTATTAAATAAGAGCTGTAGGCGTGGGTAAAGCATGGTGGGCATAAAGTTGAGAAGACTAAACTTGATCTTATTCTTTGCCCGCAGCAGCCAACTTCAGCATCATGTGACCTCTTTTGTACAATGCAGGGAGATCACCCAGTGCCTGCAGTACATTTGAGATCAGAGGTGGAGGGACATACACCATGTGGTCCCTCTCCCTCTTCCACGAGTGAGCTGTGCGATTCCTGCCCACTACATTAAACCAAGGTAAGGAATTTTTAGTCAGGGATTTGGTTGCCATTAGATCAGAAGTGGATAGTCACTGGTACTCTGGAGAGTATTTTGTGTGTAGTCTGATGGACAGTGGGAGCTTTACTGGTGAGTAGGAAGAGTGTTTTAGGGAAAGTGGGAAGTCTGAGAGGCATTTTGGTGTAAATGGGATTCTAAAGGGAATATGGGTGTGTTTTGGGTTAGTAAGTATCTCTTTATTATAGTAAATGTATTGTTTTAACTTGCTGAGATTGAGGATAATGTGCAGCTCCTTTTAAGGTTAGCGGGCCGCACCTGCAGTGGTTAAGGTGCATCAGGTTGCCCATCATTGTCTTAATTCAAAACTATTTTCACCACAAAGATACACATTGATCAGAAATATACATCCATTGAAAGTATTATTCAGCCACACATACCTAGATCAGAAATACTATGAGGGTAAATTACCAACACTGTTTTAGGTTCAATCAGAAGTCCTAACCAGTTCTACTCTAACCACTTCACACAGTAGTATGCATTGACTATCCTCATCACAGATTTCTTCATATAAATTCTGTGATATGCAAATATACAAATACAGTGCGGAATGACATCACAGAATGGTGAAGTCAAATACTGTATTCTCCAAACTCTGCACCCTTTGTGAAACAACTTGTTTTGCCATGAAAACGTGATTTGCACAAAATTTCACTGCAGTTTTTTCTCATCTCCAATGGCTCCAACATTCCCTTCTCTTTTGCACTCTGGAATACAAGGTCTATGCAACATATATGATCTATTTCAAACTCTTTGTCATTGAAAAACCTGGCTAACTTCCTCTGAAACTCTGTTTCATGCAGCTCTTCTATAGGGGACTATCCTTCAATCGCACTGATCACACTTCCAGAACTGGAGACAGCTCTCCTACAGGGGACTCTTCCTCAGCCACACTTGCAGACCTGGAAACAGACAAGGTGATGTAAGGTGGAATGGAGAGGAGAGTCCCTGGAACACTCCCACTCCTCTTCTTTTCAAGTCCACCCATCCATGTGCTACATCTTTGTGTTCTTGTCTCTTAACATCCCCCTGGTCCAGTCTCCCATTTCAATGTCAACTTCACTACCTGGCTCACATATTTTGTAATCATTGACCTACCTCTCACCCTAGTCATGGTGGCACAGTGGTTAGCAATGCTGCCTTACAGAACTGGGCCTATCTGTGTGGAGTTTGAATGTTCTCCCGGTGTTTGGACTGTAGCACAAGGAGGAAACCCATGCAAAGACATAGTGGTATGTTAATTTGCTTCTGACAAAATTATCCTTAGAGTGTGTGCGATAGGAACTATATAGATTGTAAACTCCACTTGTATAAATTATATACACATTACATAAATAAACTTAGCATGATGATAACATCATGCATGATGATAACACAGCATGATGATAACACAGTCCATGGGCCCACACTAAGATCACAAGAAAACCAATGTCTCATATAGATTCATGGCTAAGAAATATTCCATAGCAGAAACAACAGAGAGTCATTGTGGCCAGGATAAACAAAAACTTTGGTGAGCTGATCACCATACCATGCGTTGAGCTGACTCGGGCAGTCAGGCCGGTTTTGCCCTGATCTCTTTAAATTGCCATAGCCAGAATTCTGGGCTCCCGCTGAATTCTCCAAGGCCGGATGGAAAAAAAAGGGTTAAGGTGTGTAATCCCACCTCGCCCTAGGCTGCCTAGCAGATGACATGGCCTTGGGCTTGTTTAGAACCAGCTAACTCGCTTTCTCTCCCTTGACATTCCACTGAGATTGTCCTCAAAAAAGTGATCAATGATATTACCACAGCAAATTCTAGAGAAACTTCCTTATACTTACTCTCTTGGATCTCTCTGTTGCTTTTGATTACCCTCTTCTCTTGCACACACTTTACACCATGGGCCTTTGTGACAATTCTCTCCTGGGTTCACTCCCTACCTATCCAAACCATTCTTAACTGTGTTTTTACTTCTGACACATTCTCTCCTCCACGTGTACTTTATGTTGGGGTTCCACAAATCTCTGTTCTCGCTTTCTACTTTTCTCAATGTACAGCTCTTCTCTCATTATCATCATCTATTATTTATATTGTGCTGACATACTATGAAACACTGTACATTGAGGGGATCACAACATTAACAGTTGCAATAAAGATTATATTAAAGATGGTTTGGTGAACTAATTTTGATCATTTGGTCACCAGTACCACCTAAAAATTGACAATACTGAATCTACCCGTCCTTCCATGGCCTCTCTCCTCCCCCCCCCTACGATCTCATGTGACACCAAGCCCACTGCCTTGACTCCACCTCTGCTTTACTCCTCACATCCAGTCACTCTCACAGGCCTGTGGCTTCCAACTTCAAAATAGTAATAGACTCTGCCCCTTTCTTACACAAGATCCAACCGAAAATGTCTATCCGTTCTATTGTCATCTCATGGCTTGATTACTGCAATATCCCCAGTCTGTACAATACACCCTAAATGCCACATCAAGAATGAACTTTTCTCACAATGGCTACCTGTATCCTTTGAAAACCCAATATCTGATATCTGAATACGTGAATTTGTATGTTCTCCCCGTGTTTGAATTGGTTTCTTCCAGGTAGTCCGGTTTCCTCCCACAGTCCAGAAACTGGCAGGTTCATCGGCATTTAGATAAGGTAAGCTTCAATGTGGCAAGGACTGATGTGAATGGCTACCTATTCTCTATACAGAGTTGTATAATATGTTCAGATATTATAGATATAGACATATTTTAAAACAGACAGAAAATGACTTGTTTGTTTTGTAATAATGTCTGCAAATGTTAAAATATAGAACACATTTTCACACCCAATCCTCATCATAAACTCCCCAGATAATACTTTTAGGAAATTTCTTTGAGCAACTATATTGTCAATAAAACTGAAGTATGATGGCAGAGGTCCATCTGCTGTACTCAGTTACTTTATTTGAGATAAATAATACCTGTCACTTAAACATAGTTTGCACAGTCAGTTTGTGGTCTGAAACAATATAAATTAGAATGCAGTGTATCAAAGAGGAACCAGTGACATCACTGAGGCACACTTTTCATGAGTATGTCGCCAATTTACTAAAAAAAAGCAATGACAATGTGCCTCACTATTCCTGCAAGTAAAGCCTATTACTTCACTATTCACTGACATATCTGCGTGGCATTGAAAAAAACATTGTATCCTACCTAGCAGGAGAAAATTACTACAGCCAGTGGCAAATTTGTAAGTCCTTCTTTAATTCTACAGTGACATCTAGTGTTTATTGAATCAAACTGGAAAACCTAAAAGCTTTATTGTACTATGCAGAATTCTTTAAACCAGCCTTAGGCAATCTGTGACTTTTTACCTTTTTGAACTAGAAGTCTCAGAAAACGAGCTTGCGAGATTTGCAGTTCCACAACTGCTTGCGAGCTACAGGTTGCTTACCTCTGCTTTATACTTATTTTAGGAGTTGTTGCATACCCTACTGCTGCAGAATACTACGCAGCCAATGGGAATTACAGTATTTAAGATGTTTGCAACATGACAGATTTAACTGATGGGATAATCATTTTTTCATTTTATATTGGCACTCAGTTTTGGTTTAAAAGGAACATATACTCTATTATTAGGCACTTGCTATTATTGGATTAAAAGGAAAAATAGTTTTTTATTATTTTTACTTGCTTTTTCTATACATTTTCAGTAAACATATAGGCATATGACATGCTTATGAGCTCTATTGTCAGGTCCCAAAAAGCACGTCACACACCAAGGGACATAACATTTTCATTCCGGAAATTCTACTGTAAACTTACACCAAATGACACTTATGATATCCTTTATATAAAAACATGGTTTAAAGTCATTAAAGCTAAATGACCCCCCTGACTGACAGAGTTGCTATATTATAAGTAATTCCTCCCTTTATTATTTCCAAATCTTCACTAGACCATCAATTTGATTTAAAGAAAAAATAAAAGCATGAATATTTATTAATACATTTTATTTGTACAATCTATTTTTATTGAATAAGAAAATTGGAGAATTATACTTACCATTAATTTCCTTTCCTTGAAATACTCCATGGCAGCCCTGACAATGGGTTAATACCCTACTCAGCTGAGTGTAGACAGGAAAAATTCAACACACCTGGAGGGCATAAAAGGGCGACTCCTCCTCCATACTGGTGTCTTTACTAACTTCCCAAGTTGTCCTCTAAAACATCACTATAGAACATGGATGGAGAACAAGGCTATATGGAGTATATCAAGGAAAAAATTAACGGTAAGTATAATTATCCAATTTTCCTTTTCCTACTCCATGGCAGCCCTCACAATGGAATGTACCATAGCAGTATAAATAGTAGGGTGGGCAAAAACAATCAACACACTTATAATGCACAAATGAATATTTATTAAACAGTTTGTTGGAGAATCTTCTCCCAAACTGCGCATCAGCAGAAGCTGAAACGTCTAGCAAATAATGTTTAGTAAAAGTGCATAGAGGAGCACCCAGCTACCTTGCAGATGTTGATGGCTGATGTCTGGGCCTTGCATGCCCAGGAGGGCGCCACAGATATCATTGAGTGTGTCTTTAGCAGTTTAGGCATTTCACGTCCCTTCCCCTTGCAGGTGCAATCACTTCCTTGATTCATCTTGCCAACATAGTTTTTGAAGGGGCACAACCCTTGCGGGAACCTTCGTGAAGTACAAATAATTGCTTTGTTTCTCTGAGACCTTCTCTTATGGCGATATATGTACATATTGCTCTGACCACGTCTAGAGTATGAAGTTGTTCTTATTAGTTGGATGCGCACAGAGAGACAGTAGAACCAAGTCTTGATTGATATGGAAAGAAGAAACAACCTTTGGCAAATAATCCAGACCAAGACCACTCTATCCATATTTTAAGAAGGGTTCTTCACACCACAAAGCATTTAAGATCTCCCACTCGATGGGCTGAAGTGATTGCCACTAGAGACAATACTTTCAGAGTTAGCCACTTGAGAGGAACATATTGTAGCTGTTCGAATTGATCCGAACTTAAGGCATCCAAAACAATATTGAGATCCCAAGGTGCCAGAAACGGTTGTATTCTTGGCCGTAACTTTTTACTGCCTGACAAAACGGAAAAATAAGATTTTGAGATGCCAGCTTGGCATCAGGAAGAATGCTAAGGGCAGATATCTATACTTTCAATGTACAGAGCGCCAGTCCTTTAACAAAACCATCATTAAGGAACTCTAAAATAACCAGAACACTGACAGACATAGGATGCCTTGTCCTGTCCTTTGCCCAAAAAAATTAACCTTTTCCAGACTCTTAATAAATGATAAAGGAATTCTTCCTTGCTTGAATTATTGAAGTATAACTACTACCTCATAAGAGATACACTGAAGCCTTAATAGCTTTAATGCCTCAAACTCCAAGCCATCGAAGAAAGTGTTTGGGTTCGGGTGAAGAACTGGACCTTGATGTATGAGATCTAGTCATCATTGCTGTGCTTTTGGTGCCACCTTGCTTGTTTATTAAAAACATTACTGTTCTGTTGTTGGAGAAGATTTGTAGATGTTTGAACTGTAGACAGAACTGAAAGTGCTGTACTGCATGTCTGTCACACACCGCTCTCTGGGTATCTCCACCTGAGCCTCAGCACACCTACCCTCATTTTAATTCTCCTCATTGTGCATGCTGTCAGCAGCAGTCTGCACCTGTGTTATCTGGCCTATCTAGCCATTGGTCAGTACTCCTTTATAAGGCTCCTCCCCTCACCTTTTCACTGCTGGTTCTTCGAGTCTTCATCTGGCCTAAAGCAGCTTCCTTCTCTACCCCTGCTATCTACTCTGAATGCATGGCTGACCTCCGCTGATCCATTCCACATCCATGTGGTAATAGCTGTGGTTCACTGTCTGCTGCATAACCTGGATATCGCTGATATCTGCTCACCTGTTCCACTCGTTAGTGGTAATCGCTGTGATCATCGTTTTCTACCACTCAACATGTACCGTTGACCTCGCTGATCCATTCATCCTCCAAGTGGTACAGCTGTGGTCGTCTGCTGCATATACTGTATATCTCTGCCTAGCCACAGGATTAGCCTGTTCAGGCACATCACCTCCTCCTCTCTGGTATTCTACTAAGGACTCATGTAGCTGCCCTTCACTGGGTTTACTCCTCAGTTTCCTCTTAAAGCCAACTCTCTGTTCTGTCTCCCTGGGAACTTCCCTAGAGGGCCGCGACCTGCAGAGTGGAAGCCGCTGAAGCCCAAATCTCCTTGTGGGGATCCCTGGTGAATACCTTCCTCTCTGTTAGACTCCACACAGCTGGGGGAGTCTAGCAAATACCAGCTGAGACAGCAGGATCTCACTCATAATTTGTGTGCAAACCTGACAATGTTAAACTGCTCTCATTTCCAGAACATTTCTCTGGAGATGTCACTCCTCTTCTAGCCAGGTACCTTGTGTTATCATTGTTTGCATATGAGCACCCAAATCCACAGAACTGGAAGCGGTCATAAGAATTGTCCACTCTGACTCTGAAAGAGCCACACCTTGATTTCTTAGATTTAGATGCCGCCACCAACTGAGAGATTCTTTTGCAGTTCTTGAAAGTTTGAGCATGAATTGTAGCAACCACACTGTGTAATCCCACTTTGAAAGTAGATTTAAATAAATGCCTCTCATATACAACCTTGCCCAATGCAGGATGCCTATAGTCAAGGAAAACATTCCTAGGTGGCGGAGGCAGGTTCTCGCTGAGACTCTTGTTTGAGGTTGGACATGAAGCGCCAGAGACTGAATCTTGATTAGTTTCTCCTGTGAGAGGCATACCTTGTCTCTTTCTGTATCTATTTGGACCCCTAGAAACAGGAGTTGCTGTGAGGGTACCAGATGATTTGGTATGTTGAAAAAAGAGGACCACTTGAGATGTAATACTTTGAGCCACGTCTTCTGACTTTGCTACAACCAAGATGTCATCTAGATACGGCCACAGAGCTTCCTGAGTGCTGCTATGAGAACTACCAGGACCTTGGTAAAGGTTCTTGGGGACGTGGAAAGGCCAAATGGGAGGCAGGCAAACTGAATGTGCCATCTCTGGACGCAGAATCGTAGGAACTGCTGGTGCTGGATTGCAATAGGTATGTGAAAATGTTAGGGATGTGCACCGGCCACTTTTGGTGTCTCGTGTTTTGTGTTTTGGGTTCGGATTTGTTTTGCAAAACTCCTGACGAAAGGTTTTGGTTCGGATTTAAGGTTTTGGATTTGGATTTATTTTGAAAAAAACATAAAAAGTGCTAAAAACCAGTTTTGTGGGTTTTTTTTTCACTCCTACGCTATTATTAACCTCAATAACATTCAATAACAATCATTTCCACTAATTTCCAGTCTATTCTGAACACCTCACAATATTGTTTTTAGGCCAAAAGGTTGCACTGAGGTAGCTTGAGCACATAATGCCAAAAAAAGAGGTACAAGATGGAATTGTTCTGGGCCCTCCCTCCCACCCCTCGCGAGATTCGACGCGAGACTTGGACGACAGAGCCTCGTTTTCATTTTTTTGCCCGCTGGAAATATGCGAAGAGTGCTCGGATCCCGTTCGGATCCGCACTGTTCGGGTGGGCTCGGATTAGCGGAATCCGAGCCCGCTCATCTCTAGAAAATATGCATCCTGTTGATCTATTGAGGTTAAGAAGTCTCTTCACTCTATTGCCTTGAGGTTGGAGTTGATCGACTCCATCTGGAAGTGTCCTGCTTGTAAAAAAAACAATTGAGGGCTCATAAATCCAGCATGGTCCTGAAGGCTCCTGATGCCTTTTAGACCAGGAAAAATTTTGAGTAAAGCCTTGTGCCTTCCTAGCTTGCCGGGAGAGGAACAATAGCTTCTGCTTTCACCAGGCTCCGGTGGTGGTCCTCTAGAGCCCGTTGCTTAGAGGGGATGCTGGACTTTGTGATGTGACAAACTTGTTTCCTTGAGGGCAAGTGTGAAACTCTATAATGTAGTCCCTGGTGACTACCTCCTGAGCTCACCGATCTTGGGTGATCAATTTCCAAACCTCTGTGAAATGCGTAATTCTGCTGTCAAATGGAATCAGCAGAGATTGGATCTGCCGACAGTCATTGAGTTATTTGCTGTTCTTGCCTACCCCTGTTTGTTTTAAAGGGCTAAAAGTACTGTATTGCCATTCTCTTGAGCTGTCTGGAATATCTGTCTCATAGCACACTGTTCCTGGGGCAGAGATTCTGTATTGTTTTCATCCTTCATGAGAAAACTGTTTAAACGGTTCTGGAAGCTTAAGATCTTCCACTTTTTGGGGGGCAGATATCACACATAACTTTCCCACATAGTCTTTAGGTAACGGGTCACCACAGGCTCCACAGTAATGATTGTTAAACTTGTTTGACCTCTTTCCTTGCACAGGTTTCATAAGGGTACCAAAAAAGTTACTACCTGAAAAACTATTACCAGTAATAAAAACATCTGCGCTAAGAGCTTACCTTGAGGTGTCCTTCTGTGCAGGTATTTCAGTCTATCATGTCTTGAGGCATACATACACCTGAAGCAGACAATGAGCCAGATCATATGGGCATCAGCTGTTTAACAAATTTGCCTGCAGTGACATCTTTGTATGTCCCATCACTGTGAGTCATAGGTGTCAACACCACTTAAGTTGTCCCTCCTTTGGTAGGCCTTGTGGCTTGACATGTCTGTATCTCTTAATTATATCATCCTTCTGTTAGTCCTCTGTTGTTTTTGTTTGCTTTTATTTTTTTTCATTTTTATTTCCAAAACTACCAGGCGTTCTTCCAGAGCGGTGCGCATGTGACTAACTTGGAGCACACTGTGCATGCGCCTGCCCCAAAGCATCACAACATGCTGGAAGTACCAGAAGACTTTTCTGGACTGAGCTCCAGAATCCAGAGAGTAGTGCCAATGACGGGACAACTCGCCATCAAGACTCCAGACCCTGCACAGGCGCCGCTGCAGCTACCCCATTGTAGATAGGGAGCATCCAAGGAAAGTCTAGACCTAGTTGGACGTAAGCCCTGATCCATCACTAAACAAGAAACAACTACACTACCTTACTCAGCCGAGACAGAACAAAAAAAAAAAAGACACCAACGTGTATAAGGAGTCATCTTATATACCCTCTAGGTGGGTTGAATTTTTCCAGTCTACACTCATCAGAGCAGTATATTAACCCATTGTGAGGGCTACCATGAAGTAGGAAAAGTAAAATAACAGTTTACAAAAAATCATTGGTCACAACACAGTCAGGTAATGATAATAGAACACAGTCAGGAATAGTAGTGTAGACAAAACTCACCTTCATCTTAAAAAAAATCTTAATGTAAACTGAAAAAAGAACAATGAGAATCAAGAAATATCAATTAAAAGGTGGAGGATGTACACAGGGAACAAAGAGGGGGGTGGAACAAAATGGGGAAGAGAGAAAGGGGAGGTAGGTGGTACATGTGGGGGTCAGAGTTGCATCAAAATATATTGGTGCTACATATCCGTCTTTATAATCTATCCAACTGAACCAAGTGGCTATGAATTCAGAGTGTCTGTGGCAGAGGATGTTAAATTTTCCATATCCATATGAAGATCGATTGTCTTGAAGCACTGAGAAATGTTCGGAGGAGAGGTAGATCGACAGTTACATGGGAAAATAGCCCTAGCTGCGTTCATGACGTGTTACAAGAGTGATGTCGGAGCAAATGAGTTAAGGAAACAGAATTCAGGGGAGAGGGGTTTGGGAGACTGGTTATTTCCTCAGAGACGCATCCCACCTCCTGCCAATAGCTCGTCAACCTGGCATAATGCCACTAAATATGAAGAGATGTGCCACAGGCCCGATTACATCTCAATAACATATCATAGGTACTGGGTGTCATTTTCCTGAGGACAATATGGCATCTATACCACTGATAAAGGATTTTAACTTTCTTTTCCATGACCGCAACCTTGCATGATCAAATCGGAAGATCTGACAGCAGTGACCTTCATCCAAGTCCATCTCCAGTTCCTGGTTCCAGGATAAAGCATAACTGAGGAGTGTCTCTAAGCAAAGTTTATAAATTTGCAAAATGTTATGTCTTGGAGGACTTGCAGTGAGGCATTACATCTAAAATGGTGACAATCCTCCATGAATTATGTGATTTTTACAAAGGCTAAGAATAAAGTGCTGCAGTTGAAGATAAATACAGATAGCTTGGCTTGTTAAATTAAAAGTTTGTAGATTAGTAAAGGGCTTCATACCTCTGGAGTCTATCAGCTGACCAAGTCTGAGAGTCCCCTCCGATGACTATGTTCCAAGTAGTATGGTAGAAAGCCCCAGAGAAAACTCAAGATTGAGCATTAATGGGGTGAGTGCAGACACCCCAGAAGAAAATTTCAAGAAAGACCTATACTTTTCTCAGCACTGTATTGTGGGATGAAATGTGGGGTGGCATGCCTGACATAAATTGCCAGTCAACTCCATCAAATGCCTTCTCCGCATCCGTGGACAAGAGGACCACATGGGATATGCCGCTTTGCACATGATGAATTAAGTCAATCACCTCTGTAACATTGTCTATAATTTCTCACCAAATCACAAATCCCACCTGGTCCTGGTGTATCAAGTCTGGGAGAAGGATCTTGAGGAGATTAGCGCATTTTAGATCCACATTTTCATCTTTTCTCTATTTATAAATAATTATGTGGGCCTCAAGTGACCGAGAGAATAAAGTGTCTTCACCAGAGATTTACATGCTTGTAAAAAATAAATAAAAAAATAAAAAATAAAATAGGAATAAGTATCTTGTAAGGTTTTATAATAGATGACGGGGAACCCATCTGGTCCTGGACTTTTCCCAGTGGGGATTAAAGTTACAGCTTCAACCATTTCTTCTTTCGTGAATGGGTATTTGAGGTACTCACAAACTTCGTTGGGAATCTGTGGGTACTTCACGGACTTCAAATAATTCTATGTTTGAACTTTTAAAGAGTCATCATCTTTAAAAGTTATGCCACATTGGTGGCATAAGCTGCCACCAATGTGGAGATCTGCAAGACCGAGCCCCTAGCTCTGAAACTTTTCTCATTGTAGAGATAACCAAAAGAAAGGTTTTCTTGAGGAGCTATAGGAGGAATGTATGTAGCAGGGCCATCTTTTTCATTGGGCACGATGGGCAGCTGCCCGGGGGCCCCACGGCAAGGGGGCCCCATAGGCACGGCTCTTAATGAGAATAAATAATCCTGCAAAACAAAAAAACCTTCAAGGGTCACTGAGCAAGTACATCTATCTATCTCTATATATCTATATCTATATCTGTATCTGTATATATCTATATCTATAGGCCCCGGTGCACTGCTTTGCCCGGGGGCCCATAATGTTGTTAAGATGGCCCTGGTATGTAGCTTGTACATGCAGCACTCGCTGCAATAATATGTGTATTTCTGGAAAATGTGCCAGCTTCTTGAGAAAGGACAACAAGAGACAAGAGTTTCCAGCGATAATGATTAGAATTTACACAGATAAATGGGGAAAAAAAAAGAAAGATACTTTTTGAGTCTCCCTTCCAGTCAATAATGACGCTCATTGAATGTATACACACATACACTATATGGACAAAATTTATTGGCTACACTTGTTAATTATTGAATTGAGGTGTTTCAATTGGACTAGTTGTCAGAGGTGTTGAAAATGAAGCACCTAGCCATGCAGTCTCCATTTGCAAACATTTGTGATACAAAATTGGCCGTTCTGAAGAGCTCAGTGACTTCAAGCGTGGTACAGTAATAGGATGCCCCTTTGCAATAAGACAGTTCGTGAAATTTCATCCCTGCTGGATATTCCACAGTTGACTGTTAGTGATATTATTAGAAAGTTGAAGCATTTAGGAACAACAGCAACTCAGCCATGAAGCAGAAGACCAGGTAAAATCACAGAGCCGGGTCAACCACTGCTAAGACGCATGGTGCATAAAAGTGACCAGCTCTCTGCTGATTCCATAGCTGAAGAGTTCCGATCTTCCACTGGCATTAATGTAAGTAAAAAAACTGCGGCGGGAGCTTAATGGAATGGGTTTCCATGGGTGAGCAATTGCATGCAAGCTTCACATCACCAAGACCAATGCCAGGCATCGGATGGAGTGGTGTAAAGCACACCGACACTGGACTGAGGAGCAGAGGAAACATGTTCTGTGAAGTGGCAAATAACGCTTCTCTGTTTGGCAGTCGGATGGGCGAGTCTGGGTTTGGCGGATGCAGGGAGAATGTTACCTGCCTGACTGCATTTATGCCAATCGTGAAGTTTGGTGGAGGAGGGATAATGGTATGGGGCTGTTTTTCAGGGTTTGGGCTAGGCCCCATATCTCCAGTGAAGGGCAACCTTAATGCTTTAGCATACCAAGTAATTTTGAACAATGCTGTGCTTGCAACTTTGTGGCAACAGTTTGGGGAAGGCCCTTTTCTATTTCAAATGACTGTGCCCCAGTGCACAAAGCAAGGACTACAAAGACATGGTTTGAGGAGCTCGGTGTGAAAGAACTTGACTGGCCCACACAGTCCTTGACCTCAACCCCATCGAACACCTTGGGATGAACTGAAATGGAGATTGCGAGCCAGGACCCATCATCCAACACCGGTGCCTGACCTCATAAATATTCTACAGAATGAAGGGGCACAAATTCCCACAAAAACACTGCAACATCTTGGGGAAAGCCTTCCAAAAAGAGTGGAAGCTGTTATTGCTGCAAAAGGGAGACAAACTCCTTATTAAAGTATATGTATTTGAATACAATGTTGATGTAAAGTTCAAGCGTCCTAATACTTTTGTCCATATAGTGTATGTGAAAAAAATAAAAACATATCGACATAGCATAATGCTCTTATATCAATAAAATAGTGCTCTAAAGCAACACTTCAAATAGTGTGATGTGATTTATTGATATCCGAGTGAACTTCTTGATTCTTATCCCCCTATAGGGAATGCACGTGCAGGAAAAAAACAGAATATCAGTGCCTTATGTGAACTTTTTTCTTTTCTATAAACCACAATCTTTTGCCTTCACCATATATATCACCCATTTTGATTACACTTACAAGCATTGAAAAGACTGAGAGTGTTGTATTTCAAATCTTTAACAACAGTGTTCTAAATTAATCGGTTAATCAATAAATTCCTCACGGTTATAGTAGATGTACATGTAAAGAAAAGGAACGGTATCTAGTGTGATATTGTTTAGAATATCATACTTTAATAAGAACGAGTACAAAAATACCATAGAAATATATTTCAAGGGCATAATCGGACACAGATGGCCGCCTACCAGATGGAGAAAATGGTAAACACCACATATAACATTGGAGTTCCCGGGATTGTCACACTGTATGGTCCTCCAGCTGATGAAAATTTTGGTAGCAGTCTCTTCATATTCCCATGGGAAAAAAGACGCCTCTAAATCCTGGGAGGATAAGACATACAGGTGACAATGACTAGTGACGGTGTGGATAGTTGTCCACCCACAAAGACCTATTGTCCAATAGGCTGACCAGGCTGTAGCCAAGGGTGCAAGGCTTTTGGGGGTCACAACATTTTTGTGGGCACAAAATTGTGACAGTGAGGGGAATAAACTGAAATTCATTTTAAAATATGAGAATAGGTGTTCTCCAAAGTAAAAAGAAAACATGAAAAAAAATTAGAAAAGTTTTAATCTTTCCCATGGTAAAGGCTGAAGACAATCAGTCATCCTTGGGAGGGCACTTGAGGAAAAGTGAGCAGGAAAAACAAGGATGGCGACAGGTGCAGGTATGACAGCCCACTCCACCTTCACATCTTCAACCTCAACTATTTTGTTCATGCCTCCATTCTGCTACACGGTGCTGATTTTAATGAAAATGAAGTAAGTAACAAATATTGGCGTGACCCTTTTAAAAAGCCAAGGGACGTTAAGTTTCGAAAATAAGGGAATATAAACATCAGTGGGGCATGGGTGAAGGAAGTCAGATTTTAAATGGATGAGTTTGTTTTTACCCAACGCATATTTGACTGGCGTAGAAGACGAGGAGGCACAACAGCCATTAGCTTAGGGCAGCCTGAACCCTTAATCAGGCCCTATCCATCCAGCTGCTTTGCACTGCTCTGTCGCTTAAGTCTGAGCCTTTCTTGCCCAAGTGGCTGCTACTGTCCATGTTGTGGGAGCTCTTAAACCCATTCATCTTGTATCCTGTATAATTATTTTTCTGATCCAACTGCAAATGGCTTGTTTAGAAGGGGCACACCCTTTCCGAGGCCCCGTAGAAACCAAGAAGAGTTGTTCCATCCTTCTAAATGCTTCTGTCTTAGAGATTTTATATATATATATATATATATATATATATATATATATATATATATATATATATATATATATATATAGCCCTTACAATGTCCAACAAATGCAGATTTCATTTCTTTCATCACTAGGTTGTGGACAAAAGGATGGCAGGACAGTGTCCTGATAAATGTGAAATGTAGATACTACTTTTGCAGGGGTTCAAAAAGGTCAGACATCAGAAGGTTGAGCCCTATATTGAGGTCCCATGAAGCCATAAACGACCTAAGACCTAATGGATCCTCTTCAATGTTTAGAAAAAGCAAATTATTATTATTTTTTTTAAACACTAACTTGGTATTTTAAAAGACACTCAATGCAGAAACTTGTACCTTGTGTGTAGGCAAGGCCTTTGCTGAAACCATTCTGTAAAAAGTCAAGGACCTGTGGAATAGTTGCTGCAGTTGGATTTTTAGCCACACCATGTGATACATTTCTTGCCAAGTCTGTAATAGTTTATTGAAGAGTTTTTTTTTTTTTCTTGTCTGCTTGCAAAATTGAGACTCCCTTATGCTTAAGCAGTTGCTGCTCAATATCCATTCCAGTAACACTAACCAATCTGGTTTTGGATGAAGAATTGGGCCTTGGTGCAGAAAATCTGGCTCAAGAATTAGAGGCTATATTTGCTCCTGGAGCATCTCCCAGGCTACAGAAAACCAGTGACTGTGAGGCCTAAATGGACGGATAGCTATCACTTCTGCCTTCCTTTTCTTATATTTTTGCAATTAGTGGAAATGGAGGGAAGACATAACACAGGCATAATATCTGTGGAACTGTCACAGCATCTATTCCCTCTGTGCATAGAGCTTTTTGCGAAGAGAAGAACCTGGATCCCTTGAGGAAGCACAAATTTTCCAATTCATAGCTGAAACAATTCCTGATGCACAGTCCACTACCCTGGATGAATCAGTTTTCAACTTAAGTAATCAGCTATTATGTTCTGCTTGCCTGCTACATGTAACGCTGAGAGTGACTTCAGACTTCTCTCTGCTCAAGACATGATTTTTGCTACTTCCACGATAATGGCTCTGCTTCTGGTTACCTCCCTGATATTCATAAATGCTACAACCATCTTGTTTTCCGAGAATATTCTAAGATAGTTGATTGAAGTGCTGAATTGTCTTCCACACTGTTCTCATTTATAAGAAATTTACATGAGTTTTTTTTTTTTTAGTTTTATGATCCTGTCCCCATGCTATTAGTTCCCAATGGTGGACTTCCCCAGCTTGCAACACAGTTACACTTTCTATTCTGGCTCTAAATGCGACACTCCTCTTGTTTTTGATTTTGTGTTTTACCTCCGAGAGACTCCCTGCAGGATCTTGACAGGGTGATGGCATGATTTAGATAAATCTGCTTGTGAACCTTTGGCTTTTTGACCTGTAGGAACAAGAGAAATTGCATGTGCCTCTCATATGGTTTGCATACTGTTATTTAAGCTACCAACTCTGTTAGGGGTGATGGAGCACTGGATTGGACAAAGAATTTCCCCATGGGACATTTCCTACAATGTTCAATACCCATTGATCTGTGATAGAGTGGGTCCATATTTCTGCGTTTATGAGATTCTGCCCCTTACTGGTATAAATGGGGACTGATCCTGGCAATAATCAGTGTGGAGTCTTCCGATTTATTCTTCCTCTTACAGACTGAATGCGGAAAGGACTGTTTGGGTGTAGCAGCAATATTCTGCCTGGTGTATTGCCTCAGTGGCCTATCACTCTCACTTCTGTGAAGTGCTGACGAGATGAGGAAGGGTAGAGGTATTTTGACTTCGAACTTGTGGGAAGAGGCTAGATTTATCCCCAGAAGACATCTGTATCATGTTGTCGAATTTATCCTTAAAAAGAGCAGGGACCCTTCTAATGGAAGATTGGCCAAACGATTTTTTGACTGAGCGTCTGCTGCTCAAAGGTGCAACCAGGGGGCTCTCATAGCCAATACTGCTGATGCCATTGACTTTGCTGAAAAAGCAATGGTGTCCATAATGATTGACCTAAAAATTTGAAATCTCGCTGCATGATCTTAATGCTTTTCATCATGTATTGTCTGCTCACTTTCACTAGGACAACTGTATAATCTCCCCACAATCTAAGCGCTCTAGCCACTGAGGCCAGAGCATACCTGATCTCAAAGTAGTTCCAGACTAAATATGGAGCTTTTTAAAAAAAACAAACCTCTCCATCTTTGTATCAATGGAATCCCTCAGTGGACCACCATATTCAAGAGGTATAGTAGTTCTGGTAGACTTACCAGCTAAAGCTGCATCTAATTTTGGAGCCAAGACCCAATTTTAAGCCTCCTCATTACTAAATGAATACATACATTCTAATATATTTGAGTTATACAGAAGACTTTCCATCTGAGCCCCTTCCTTATAAATAAGTTATTTCAAAATTTTATTTACTGGAGAAACTTTACCTTTCTTTCTTCTTTCTGCAATCATCCAAAAAGGAATTCTTGAGCCTGTGTTTGTTGCTTCCTCATTCATACCCATAGACATATAAATATAGAATATAATGAAATGCATCTATAAAAGTATATATTGGGCATGACAATCAATAAGATTTCAATAAGAATATGATATAAGATATAATATATAAAAAAAGAATAAAGAAAGAGGGAAGATAAGAGAAGGATAGTAAGAACTTAGATATTGGGAGAGGAAGAATCTAATTGGAAATAGGTAGGAAGAGAAGCAAAAGAGGAATAAGATGACTGATATTAAAGCACTGTAGCATTCCCTTACCTGAAATTACTCATATTTTACGATTATACCTATGTCCAGATTACTACAACAGTGGTGGATGGAAATAGAAAAAAACCATTCATTAACACAGATGCTCAATTTATTCATTGTAACAATATCCTAAATTTTTACTGAGATATTTTTTCAGAGAGGGTATGTCTTTTCCAGTGTTAAGCTCAGCAACAACTGGTAGCTTTGTTAATACCCTACACTAGCTGATATGGATGTGTAGAGTTCCAATAAAGCAAACCAAGCGTTAGGTTAAATCATAACCTATAGAAGTTATCTAAAAAAATGAACGGTCACTCTCCGTAACCGTTAATCTTAGGACAGTTCCACGTTACCAGTGTTCAGGGGAGGACTGGCAAATTTTGGCCTGAGGGTTAAGACTCGACTTAGCAGCCTATTAGGAACAAAGGAAAAAAAATGCAGGTGGCCCAGTGACCCAGCCCAAGGTAGCCCACTATTGGACCAGCTCAGGGGCCAGTTGAGTGGAGGAGAAGTTGAGTGGAGGAGAACAAGCGAGAAGGGGGAGGACATGTGAGAGGCAAGGAAGAGGAACATTGAGAAACATTTAGCAATAAAGTATATGAAATAAGATTATTGTGACAGACTAAGAAGATACAAAAGGATGATAAGCTATAGAGAAACCTCAGGCCACAAGGATCATAATCTGTGTGCTGGGAATAGGTTCGAACCCACAGTCCAGTAGTAAATAGTGTTTGTAATTTGCCTACAGATGTTTATATAACTGAACTACAGTATTTTCCTTTCTCTAAAAACAAGACCTGTATTTAGAGATAAACAGACTAAGATTTTACTTCAAACTGAGATAGTTAAATTATAGTGACATTTTACCTCACTCATTGTAGCAAGTAATGAACATATAAATAGGGCCTAAGTCATTAAGGAAGGAATAACTTTGCACCTTGGCAAAACCATGCTGCATTGGAGAGGGTAGTAAATTTAAAATGTGGGGGACAGATTTATAGTTGGGGTAGAGCATGTCCTAGATCAACTTTAAATTCCATTGTAAAAAAAAGACAGTATTGTCTTTATATCCAAAATAATAAACTAATCTGCACCCCTTGCAATTTAACATGGTTTGTCCAGGATCAAATTAACTCTTTTTTTTTTTTTACTTACTCTCCAAATGACTCAGTCCCATAGTGTCCAGTCGGTGGACATATTTCCACAGACTTTTGTGACTTCAATCATTTATAAAACAATAAACATTATGTTTAACAATAACATCTTGAAATTATAAAGAAACAAAGTGAGGTTATGTGAGATAATTATGTGGTTTATAATTTATTTGGAGATGGATTAGACGAAAGGCTATCTAATGTGGCAACAATACTGCAAGTGGAAATACTCTTCATTTACTGCAGTTTCTCCATTAATGAAAGACTTATTAGTCCGCTTGCTTATTATAAAAATTGCACTGATTATACTGGACACATCAGCGCTGCAATGGTTAAATAATATATACAACTGTCAATATATACACCAGAGGCCATTTAAGGGTCATATATAATATAATATATATATATATATATATATTATATATATATATATATATATATATATATACACACACACACACACACGTTAACCCGTGCATGATACTCATGCATTCTAGTCAAATCAAGCTACTTAAGGTGTTAAAAAGGTTCTAGCTATGCATTTGGGGCTAGGCCAGGCCTCCTCAGGGGAAGAGCGTTACTTCCCGACGCAAGCGCCCTTTTTTAACGTGGTTTTGTCCACATGTCACCACCTCATCATTTTTCTCCATCACCTCATCCTTCATCGCCACATCCTTCATCAAGCTACTTAAAGTGTTCAAAACTCCCCACTGTCACCCCTGGCAACCACCAACCACTCCCAACTGTCACTTCTCCTACAAGAAATATATAGGTCAGTGTATAACTCTGCCCAGCAGGTGGCGCTGCAGCTTGTTTTTTTTCACACAAGCCACTAGGCATTTACATAGTAGATCTTTAATTTATAAGGCGCCACAAAGGTTCCGCAGTGCCGTACATGACATACACAGAAAACAGTGACCCGTGATACAACATGATACATAAAGAACAATATCTGAAGAACAAAAATATATAAATATACACACACACACACACACACACACACACACATAACATGGTAATGCAAATCAAATTATTTCTGGGACAATAAGTGAAAGCGATACTAGAAATCAGCGATAAGTAGGCCAAAGCTTAAAAAAACAGGGCTAGGGAAGCAGGCCAAGAGGTACAGAGGGTGATGGAATAGTAGGAGCACAGAAGGAAAGAGGGCCCTGCTCTTGAGAGCTTACATCCTAAAGGAAAGGGGGGAGATACAAATAGGGTGGTACTAATTGGGGGAGAGAGCCAGGATAAGGGAGTTTGGAGGGGGACTGAGAGTAGATGCTAACCTGATGGAACATGGACGATCGTTCCACAGCTGGGGAGCAGCCCGGGCAAAGTCCTGGAGACGGGAGTGGGAAGAGGTGATCAGTGAAGTGGAGGAGGCGGCTAGGAGTGTAGGTAGAGATGAGATTGGAGAGGGGAGGATTGATTAAGAGCTTTAAAGGTGAGGGTGAGGAGTTTAAATTTAATATATGTTTAAGCAAAATCTCCACATCATCTTGATTAAACTACGTAGATATTTCTTTACTCTACGGATTCATTACTAGAGACTTCTAAATTCCCCGGAGAGAGTATCCATCTTCAAAATCCATACGTATGTGCGACCTTGCTCACTTATCCCTCCTATAGCATACAGGTACTCCTTGGACCCATTGCAATAGCTGCCATGTAGGATTGAAGAAGAAACCATATTTCCACACAATCGTTCCCAATAATCTCATTAGCAGACAATTGCCCGAAACACAATAGATCAATTATTTATAAGCCTATGGTTGAAAATTTATTTCTGATCTTACAAAGTTGCATGTAGGTCTAGGAAAAAAAGACTTTAACGGCACGATTTGAAGACATGTAAAACAATGAATTTAGATGAAGCTATACACTTGGAACATACAGTAGATATCTGTGTATACAGCATATAGCTAAGCATATATGGATATCAGTTTAAAGCACACTTGCATGTATGTGAGAGATATGCTAAAAATACTGTGTGTGTGTGTGTGTGTATGTATGTATATATATATATATATATATATATATATATATATATATATATATATATATAATCTTTTACAACTTTAATATTGCCCTACACCACTAGATGTAGACATCTAGTGGCTTAGTTTAGTAATGCATCTTATATGTATATTATAGCTCCATTTCCACCCGGTGCTAATTAGTTCCTCCCCCTCTCAGGAGCTCCATGCAGCCGATGTTCCTGAGCTCCTTTATTCATCTAACCAATTGGCTGAAAATCAGAGTTGTATGATGCTGCGGAAGGAACATTGTGGCTTCTGATTGGTGCTACTACTCACATCCCCCCTTCTACAGCCATTTTAAATTGGTTATCTGATGCCATGAGTCTGACCCCAAAAATTCCAAATTTGTGGAGTAATATAAATGTCAGTAAGAATACATATCTTTATAAATGTCCCAAGTCAATGTACAATAGCATTTATTCAGCATATAACTTCTGGTACATGGACTATTTGCTACATTGTTAATCAATTTTTAGTCTAACAGCCAAATCTGTATGCACCTAGTGTTGGCACTCCAAAACAGAAACACATTCTGGTTCTTCGTTGAAAATAGAACCTATATTGCAAAGACAAGTTCACAATCCAACAGCTTCAATGTTCAATTGTCAATATAACCACTGACCGCCCTATTGATCTTCTATCAGACCATTACCAAGAAAACTGATTTATATACACATCCTTCTTCAAATTGCAGGTGTTTGTGATGTAACGCCTGAAGTCATGATAAATCATGTCAACCTTTTTCCTTCATTTAATGTGACCTTGCAACCAACAAAATTCAAATAGACAAAGTGAAAATAAAAAAACCTGCAACACCCTGGTTGCATACGTGTGCACATCCCTAAATGAATACTTTGTGGAAGCTCCTTTAGGTTTCATTAAAGCAGTGAGCCTTTTTGATAAGTCTCTATATACGTTGCACACCTGGGGCCTGATTCATTAAGAAACTTACATTAAGAAATATCTTATTTAAGTCTCCTGGACAAAACCATGTTGCAATGTAAGGGGTGCAAATTAGTTTTCTGTTTTACACATAAGTTAAATACTAGCTGTTTTTTCATGTAGCACACAAATACTTCATAGCTTATTTGTACACTGGAATTTAAAGTTGATATTTGTGTGCTACATGAAAAAAAGTCAGTATTTAACTTGTGTGCAAAACAGAAAACTAATTTTCACCCCTTGCACTGTAACATGGTTTTGTCTAGGAGACTTAAATAAGATATTTCTTAATGTAAGTTCCTTAATGAATCAGGCCCCTGGACTTTGCAATTCTATCCCACTCTTACCTGCGAAAAGGTTTAAGGTCCACCAAATTACAAGGGTATCTCCTGAGCACAACCCTCTTTAGCTTTTAATGGAAATGTCAGGGCTCTAACTGGGCCATTTTAAGACTTAGATCTTCTTTTTCTGAATCCATTCCTTGGTTGACTTGGATGTGTGCTTTGGATCGTTATCATATTGGAATGTGAAATTCCTCTTCATCATCAGCTTTCTGGTAGAGACCAGTGGGTTTTGTGCCAAAATTTCTTGATATATACAGCTAACAATATGCCCTCTATCCAGACTACAGCCCTGAACACAGTAGAAGAGTAGCAGACTCAAATCATGATGCTGCCCCTTCCATGCTTCACAATAGATATGTGTTCTTTGTGTGGTGAGCTGTGTTGTATACATACAGTCGAAGTAAAAATATGAGTGTCGGTATGAGAAATGTGTATGTGTGTATATATTATATATACATACATATACACACACACAGACATATATATATACACACACACACACATACACACCCTGTAGTTGTGGATATTCATATACAATTGATTGTCTCACATAAAGAAAGCAAAAATAGTTTGTATTTGTTTAATTACAGTTTACAGATTAAATACATTTCCATAAATTGTTTTACACACAAGAGGAAATTAGCTTTCTTCATCTTTCCAGCGTGAAGTGGGTCCTCATATTTGGAGGTACAGTGCAATGTACAGTCGAGATGGAGTGAATGGCCCCATCCTACCTCATCCATGCTACTTGTGGCCAACAGAAGCACAGAGCAGGTGCTCAAGTCCCCAGTGTGATTTTTGTTTATGAATGATCAAAGTGCAAGTAAGCTGGCAATGCCATTTTCCTTGGAAAGAATATTATAAGCGGTGTTTTAGATCATAAATAAAAAGTTTTATGCGTTATTTTCACCAAGTCACTTCAACAAAATACCTTAGTCTGTAATGCAGAACTTTAGTGTGACTCAGCTTTCTAATTGTGTTTGCACAGATGGAAGTGAACAAGCTGATGGGAATGGACATGTTGCTGCCACAAGTCAAGCTGTCTAATGTTCTCACCTTCCAAGTCTCACCCTTCACACTTGCTGCTGATACTCAGAAATTGTGGAGACAGAGGAGACTATAGTTCACTACGAACAAAGGAAGGATTTTCCGGATCAGAGAGGGGCTCAGTATGGGATGTCATTTTGATAGTACTGGATCATGTCATAAGTTCTGCTCCTGGGGGACAGAAACAAATAAAGATGCTTAGTGAGCAGCCCAAGAAATTGAAACATAGAATAGTGTGGCAGAGAAATGTTGAGATAGTAGTAGTCTTAAACATTCAAAGAATAATTACATTAGTCCAAACTTTTTACTTAAATAAAAAAAAAGAAAAAGAAATCAGTCATGGACTTCAATAATAAGTGAAATTACTTGCCATCAGGGCCGGATTAAAGGAATGAAGGCCCCTGGGCTAAGGGGGCCTCCATTACCCCGTGAGGGCCACCCCCCTCCCCGTTGAGCCGAACCGCCCCCAGTAAGGAGACTACAGCGCGCCAGGGAATGACCGCAGTGAAAGTGCTCAGCAGCATTCATCGTGCCGGGGCGCCCCCGCCCCCTGACCGATCAATACTGCTGCTGAGCACTTTCAAGGGCCCCCCTGGATGCCCGAGGCCCCTGGGCTGTAGCCCAGTTAGCCCTAGGGTTAATCCGGCCCTTCTTGCCATTGGGACTAAAGCTACCCAATGTATAAGATTTCTACAAACCGAAAAATCTAATGTCAGATAAAGTTAAAATAATGAGCTTGAAAAAAAAAAAAAAAGGTTGGTATAAGTGGTCAGAGACAATATCAGAGATAGTGTTGGGTAGATTTCAAACCTGTTGCTGAGGAAGCAGTTTTGAATAATCTTCAGGATGAAATTAGCTGCCTCTTTCTCGGTCATGTTGGGACTGAACCGATGCCTGAAATTTTTAAAAATAAAGGAAGACACGTGAGTGGAGGTGAAATGGAAACCACACACACTTTCAGAATTAGCCTTTTGAAGTTTCAAAAGTAACTTACTTCAGCAATTTAATGGTCTGTCCACGAAAGCAAGGCAATCCTGTGTCCAACATGAGGGTGACTAGTGATACCACAGCATCCATGTACGGTCTGTGAGACAACATATCTATCAGTACATTACTCAGCTCCAGGATTTATGTAGGAAAAGTAATCATATCCTTAAGTGGCTTCTAACCTATCTACTTACATATTCAATACAACAGAACTTGCAGTCAGGAATTTTTATTCCTGGCCTGATTATCTAATAGGCTGACTAGGCTGCAGTCTAAGGTGCAAGGATTGGGAGGGGGGGGGGGGGTAGCAACATTTTTGGGGGTGCAAAATTGTGACAAGGTATAAACTGAAATTCATTTTAATATATGAGAATAGTTATTCTCCAAAGTAAAAAGAAAAACAGAAATAAACACGTAGTAAGGTTTTAATCTTGACGTATTTGCATGGTTACAGGCTGAAGACATTGATCCATCCTAGGGTGGGCACTCGAGGATAAGCGAGTAGGACATGGTAGCGACAGACATAGGCGTGACAGCCACCTCCCTCGGTAGCGCTCGTGTAAGCTCTTGGAACCTTTCTCGGCATACTAAATCTGTACTGAGCACTATTAGACAAGTAAACATTGCAGTGAGCGGACGTCAGTATTTGCAGTGTACTATATTCAGGATGAGCAATGCCCACTACAAAGCTATTCAATTTCACAGACAGTAATTTGTACCACCTGGTCCTAAACATAATACATGTTACTATACTTCCTGTTTAGGGATGGACCTAGTCATTCTGGCTCTGGAAGGTAGCAACTAAAATGGCATTCTTCCTATTTTTACACAGACCAAATGAATCCCAGCTTTGTTGAATCACCAGTAAGACACAAATATTACCACTTTATTCAGTACTAGATCAATCACTAAGAGAAACCATCAATTCAGACAATTACAATAACGAAATGTGCATTTTTACCTCACAAAATCATTTCCAGTGGCAACCACATTATGCTGCCTCATTATAAGACCACAACCGTTTCTTCTACAACATACTGTGCTTAAAGTATTTTTATTATAGGTCTTATTTTACATCACACTAAAGAAAGGAACCACTGTGTCTATCCAGCTTCCAGGCAGGATTATGCACAATACATGTTCTATAAAATGTGACCGTTGATGGGATATATATTCATTTGTTCCTCACCTTACAGCCAGGTAACCACGTACACACATCTCCATGAACCATTTGAAGGGTGTTGCTTCCATTTTACCTCCCATGATCATCACCATCTCATCAGTCAGTTTTATGTCTGGCTCCCAGCCTAAGTTACCTCCTGGGGAGCTCTCAAACATAAATCCAAAA
The DNA here is from genome assembly GCF_038048845.1 of Mixophyes fleayi. Taxonomy (NCBI): domain Eukaryota; kingdom Metazoa; phylum Chordata; class Amphibia; order Anura; family Limnodynastidae; genus Mixophyes; species Mixophyes fleayi. The sequence continues at coordinate 339,678,438 of NC_134402.1, read as the reverse complement.
TCTGCAGGTAGAGAATAAAAAAGGGACACGTACATATAGTAAAACCACACAGACAGAGGAGCAGAAGGTCTGCGTACATTGTAATCTCTACTAAACCTGTATAAGAGCAGGCAGCCAAGAGTTGGAGTACAGGGCGCACCTAGTCCTGGCATTAAGAATGGTGCAGAAGAAGGACTGACCTATATGGATGATGTGACCCTTTTTATCCAGCATGATGTTGCCATTGTGTCGGTCTTTAATCTGTAGCAGGAAAAGCAAGAGGCTGTAGGCTGCCATACTACGTATAAAGTTATATCGAGCCTGTGGAAAGAAAAGAACAAAGCTTAACAGTCAATGAAGGGTTCTAGAAGCTAAACAGTAACAGATTAAAATGACTTAGCAGAAGGGCATATAAAATGTGATCCAAGGAAAGACTAATTAATTAGATACTTCTAAAGATTGTGTATTATAACAACCATTTTTGCAGTAAATTGTTAAAGAGAAATGTATTGTAGAGACACTGTACCTTCTGGAAGGCAAGAGTAGACTCATCCCCATATTGCCGAGTGAAGTAGTCGTACATGCCAAAGTCGGTCTGGCGGCCTAACTGATCCCGTGAGGTACAGTCTGGAATACACTCGATAACGCCACACTGAGATAACAGAGAAGATTTATTCAGTTATTGCTCATCTCTGTGTGTATGACTATTATGAAATATTTTAAAGATCTGGGTACAGAAAAATTCTGCTATTGCAAATCAAAATGTTTATGATACATGATCGGCTAGGCAGACTGAAATGCACCTGGGTTTTCAGAGTAGTGTAGAGTACCCTTTAAATAAACTTAACGTGCAATAATAATATTATTGTTGATCACTGTAAATATTTTAGAATGAGTGTCATATAATATTTCAACCCTAAATAGGGTCTCTCAACTTCTTTTTCTCTTGTTCGCCCACCTCCATGGCAGCACACACCGATGGGTTAATCTACCTTTCCACCAGAGTCAGGACAAGCTAAGAGGACAAGCTAAGAGGACAAGCTAAGAGGACACACCTGGAAGGTATACAGGGCCACACCTCCCTCCTTCAAGTTTCTTCTTTTCAGTCCTCCTTCTAAAGTCAGAGGGTTTTTATTAGAGCAGCTCATTATAGTTGCAGTTCTAATAAGAAGAACTTATTAAATGGATGAAAGTGATTTAGACGATACTTTAGTTACAAAGGATGATCAGTGCAAGGTAAGGCCCAAAGATCTCGTCACCAAGTAGTGTTAATATGGATTAATTTGAATCTGGTGAATCAACTGACATGTCTGGTTTGTCTGATGCCGAGTCAGCTGAGACCTCAGGAGGTGACAATTTCAGTGCAGATTATCTAAGAAGAGAGCCTATATTTTACTACTTAATAATGTAATTAAAAATAATATTTCAGAAGAATGAAAGCATATGGATAAATGAATAGTACAAATAGATCATATCACAAGTACGTATTTACAGAAGAGAAAACTAAAGCCTCATGCACCCTATGAGAGATGACTGCCTGGCTATAGCATCATGTAAGAAAACAACTATTCCATTACAATATGTAAATTCCTTTAGGGATGTAAAGGACAGGAAGATTGAATGCAGGTTAAGGAAGCTACACATGATTTCTGGGACAGCTACGAGACCTGCAATAGCAATGGCTGGCAATAACATGTTGATAGTGTTGGTATTAATGGCAGCAGTCATATAGGTAGTACCGTGGCCACAAATGAATATGTAAGATTCATACAAGCAGCAACCTTTGGCACCTTGGGCCTTAGATTGTTTTTCCACCCTAGTTGAGTCTTTGCAGGAAATCCCTTTAAAATTCCATATGTTGGAGGTCGCTATTACATCAGCATGGAGAGTGTCAGGACTTCAAGCACTATGGGCAGAAGAGCTGTTCCTTAATATATTTGAGGATAACGTAATCCTTACAACTAATCCTGCCAGTTTGCGCAAAGTGGTCACACAGTTCCACATAAATAGATTGGACACATGAAAGGGAGTACAAAGCGACAACAATTAATTGTTTAGATTTAGTCTGAGCTATACAGATTTATTTACCTAAAACTAAGAAGCATAGGAAAACAAAGTACTCAATATGGAGGATGGCAAAAGAAAAGGTGAGGCCTTTACTACAGCATCTATTGTTGGGTGGGTGAAATCATGTATTTAAGAAGCCTAGAGAATTAAACAAAACGAAAAAACCTAATATTCCATTAGGGCAATGGCTACGTCCTAGGCAGAGACAGAATCGGCATCCAATGTGCAAACTTTGGCAGGAAAGTACTCCATGCAATAATATAAACAAACAAACAAAAAAAAGTGAAAGGAGGGTGAAAACTCTTATTGTCTGTTTGAAAAACGTTCTTTTTTCAGTTCATGGTTATGGCAAAAAAAAAAAAAAAAAAAAAAAAAAAGCTTTAGGACTGCACCATTGAACTTCAGTTGAAATGAGGGAATTGGCCCTTGGTGTGTGCTGCCATGGAGGAGGAAGAGGAAACCCGATTAACAATTACATAATCCCTTGGTTTTAAATGTAATGGATTAATTGTAATATTTGTTGTGTATATATATATATATATATATATATATATATATATATATATATATATATATATATATGTATGTATAAAAATGTACACTCATTTGGTTTATTTAAATAATTGTAATTCAATTAATAACAATTTGCAAATATTGTCATTATTTTTTCTTCTCACTTATAATAATCTGCAGCATTGAGGATTAGTTTTTTTATTTGTTTGGCTACCTTGGAGTAAAAATATATGTATTTTTTTAACTTGCTGGACCACCACTTTTTATGTACTCTGCCCTATTTCCCCCCGCAGCTTATTTTCATACCAGTAGGCAGCACAGAAGTGAATATTAATTGTTCTCCAAACTTACTCTCAAAAGGAAAAAAAACAATTTTAAAAAGACAGCAAAAAACAAAAAGCATTTTCATTTTGCTACAAATAGATCCCATCTCTCATTGGGACAGAAAAATGTGGTTTATGGAACAAAACACTGGGGGAAGAATCTACATAAAAGCTTTCTCTTTTCTACTCACCCCAGGAGCTGTTGCCACTACTCTATATGGAAAGACGAAGAGGTCAAGTCCTACCAGTTGGAAAATATTCTTGAATAAATCAATAATCTGCAGAGCCAGCATATCCTAGTTGAGGAAGGAAGGAAGACATTATATGGACACAATCATTGCTCCAAAGCAGTTACCTTCAATACCTGCAGTGGTCACTGCAATGTTGTGCTCACCATTCAAACATTCTCTGTGCAATTTATCTGATCTCTTTTCAGTAAACATTATGTAATTCAGACTGGATGAAATGCAACTAGTATACAAATTAATTTTTTATGCAAGATCGATTTACGTTTTGCTTGGGTATCATTCTGTGGTTTGGTGCTTTGCATTGACCACATCATTAACACATCTTGAAAAGCATTGAACAACTTAGATTGCTGATCCCTGTGAGATTGCTACCAGGATTGAATCATAAATTCTCACCAATTTAATTTGTCTTTTCTAAAAAATATGATGGAAAATAAAAATTTAGCATTTTTATTTGCCTATCATCCACTAAAAAAAATAAATCAAATCGATACCCCCTCTTGGGTCCAACTAATTGATGAAATTCTAGACAAAAGACACAGCATGGAGCGGATTTGTAATTTCAGTCTAAAAAGTGTTTTGTTCGCAATCACATGAAAATAAAATAACACCACCAACCATACTGGGGGTAGAGCCCCTGATCTTAAGCTCTTCACATCATTACAACAAAACTGGATACTGATGTTTGGGTATGTTTATTTGTGGAGAGAATGAACTTCAATCCTGATTTTACCCCACCACCACTAGTAAAACTAGTAAAAATAGGAGTATATAGGATTTGTATTTCTTTCAATTTCAGTTTAGTATAATAATTTATATATAATATATATATATATATATATATATATCTCTAATATATAAATGTCTAGTGGCGTGTGTTAGTCTGTCTGGAAAAAATAAAACCAAGCTGCAGCGCCACCTGCTGGGTGGAGTTATACACTGACCTACTAAATTCTTAGTGTGTGTGTGGAAAAAAAAATTCAGAAAGGGCTGAAATTTGGTATACTAAGATGTTTTTAATTTGTTAATTGTTAAAAGTGTTTAGAAAGATTTAAAAAAAATATATATATATTTCTTGAAGAAGTGACAGTTGGGAGTGGTTGGTGGTTGCCGGGGGTGACAGTGGGGAGTGGTTGGTGGTTGAGGCCTGGGCTATGGCCCAAATGCATGACAAGAACCTTTTTAACACCTTAAGTAGCTTGATTTGACTAGAATGCATGAGTATCATGCACGGGTTAACTTGTGTATATATATATATATATATATATATATATATATATATATATATATATAACTCTATTACCACTTACAGACTTCCCAGCTCTAACATTTTGGGGCCATATTGGATCCTGCGTCATTTTTGTTCTTATATTCAAAATCATTAAGAATCATGTTGCCTTGACTGAAATATTGTTCCCTAGCATTTAAAGCAATAAGTGTTTTCTAAGCCTACATCTTTCTTCTATAGAATAAGTTACCCCATTCTCTTCAAGACATGCTTAGGGCCATATTCAATTGTTGGATTTTCCCGCGGTGTTAAAAGTATTACCGTTACCGTTATTACGGTAATACTAAGCCGGATTTCAGCTCGCAGCTCCCGGTAATTGCGCGCACTATTACCATAATGATGCTAATAGTGCGCACACCGCGTTACTTTTCCGAGTAACGCCAACAATTGAATATGCCCCTTAGAGTATAAACTTGCTAGCTGTAACGTACATATCAAACACTTTTGTAAATAAGTGTTTGATACTTTATTTAAAGATAAATATGAGAATTATTTTTTAATTGTCAAAAATCATAAGAACTGTGGTACATATAACATGCATTAACTGCTTGATTAAGAAACTTTTCTATTTAGATCAATAGCAGTCCCCATATATATTTATAACCTTCGTATAATTGTGATACTTATACCTTCATCCTAAAACATCAGTACGATTTAAAGATGATACATTTCATACTGAACTGATAGAAGCTTGCAATGATTTCTCAAACAGTATGATGATAAAGGCATCATCTTTAAATTTCTGTTAATTTTATTTAAACAAAATGATAAAACCTTAAAACTAGGCTGAATACAACAGAATCTTGCTTTATTCTCTCTAGCTATATAGGAAGGAAGTTGTGTCCACTTAGAAATTGTGAAATGTTTACAAAAAGGCTTTGACAAAGCACTAAATGCTAGTATATCAAGTATCTGCAAATTCAAAATAAACCCACTAATTAGCTATGAGGGCTACCATCTGCTTAGTACCAAAACAAACTGAACTCAATTTTTACCCAATAAAGAGCTCCAACAATGTTTCAACCAAAATGTAAACATTCTGGTATTGTCACTATATAAAGTGATTGTTAACCCTATTTGTTTTGATACAGTGTATAAAGAGGCAATGATAGACATAATAAGTATCTACTTGAAAAAATTCCTCTAATAAGATTTTTTTTTTTCTCCAACGTTCTAATGCAAGACACTGGTTTGCCCCTCCCTCCGATCATCTCTGTCAAAAAGCCTTACCTATGGTTCCTTTCTACCACACCACTCTATTTACATATCCTTTATGATCTTCTACTGGAGTCTCGAGCGAGTGCCAGTAGCCCCCATTATACGGTGCCTTCCCTTCTCCTGCTCAGGACTCTCTCTTAGAGGGTTTATCTACTGAGATTGGTAGTTCAGCAGAAGCAAGTCGATGAATTACAGCAGAGATAGCTGCTAATTACGTTGGGCCTCTCTCATAGATGCCTCACGCAGCTAATATTTTAAGTCTTGCTAAAGACAAGGTGGAGCAGATAGCTGTGCCTGCTGCCTAGTGAAGAGGAGCCTGTTGTGCGATGCCCTTTAATAGGTAACTGCGGGAGTGGAAAGAAGAAAAAAATGCTGGACCAATGTGAAAGAGAAGTCTAGGCCCCTTAGCAAATATAAACAAGACCAGGCTAGTGTAATCTGGTCTCTCAGTGCCCACTGGGCTTGAGATGGGAGTCTTGACTGCCTAATCAATTTTTACTCACTTGTCTGCAGTCATCTCCCACTTTAAAGATGGCCGCCTGCCAGCAAACCTTTTTATCTCCACCTTCTTCCTCACTCTCATCAATGGAGTCTGAGCGACAGCGGAGCCCTGAAAGAAGCAGAGATGCAGGCACAGAGTGTTGCAGATAAGTCAGTAAGTCTGTTTACACAACACAATGTTGGTTATTGGCAAGGTTAATTAAGGCACTTACCTTCTTTCTCAAGTTCACTGACCCCACATCTCTTTACCTTGAACTTGGCCAGATATGGAGCTTTTGCAGCACTGCAAGTACAGTCCATAGCAAGCATTAGATGTGGACACAAAAGGAATTTATGACCAATAATATACCCATTATTTTCATGTATTAAAATCTTTCCATAAAAACTCATGTGTACCTGAACCTATAATCATGATGTGACATTCACAGTGAATGTACTGTGCTCAAGCATGGTGAGATTATATGTGGCAGCTTTAAATGACGGCATCCCTTGAGAATACCAGTTCTGTGATCGAGAACTTATAAAAACATTCTTTATGTCTGTACTGCACTGTGATGACATTGTCTGATCAAGGATAGTAGTAAGGTATTGTATGTCTAGCAGCTTGTTACATATAGATGTCCATAGGATGGATATAGGTTTATAAGCAGATATTCAACAATTCAAACTCATCATATGTCCTGTTTATCTGAAATATAGCTCAATTCAATCAATCAACAACACTAATATTCCAGAATCCAAGTCAGAAATTAGTCTACAGATTGCATGCAAGCATATTTGTGATCGTCAGACAGGACCCCCAGAGTAAACATTGAATTGTTGAATATCTACTTAAACTATATCAATCTTGTGGGCATTTATATGTAACAAGCTGCAAGACATATAATACCTCAGTACTATCCTTGATCAGACATCATCATCGCTTTTAAAGATTTCCATGTATGTATCAGGCTCATATCATATGCTGAATAGATATTTCTATGATGTTTTATATGTATTTGTATTGATATTAAAGGGTTTGTATTATCTACAGTTCACTTTTCTGTTTTTTTGGTTCCTAATTCACAAATGCAGTCTACTATATGTATCTCATATATGGAGAAGTAGAATGAGTACAATGTGGATCCATTAATTATCAAGAGATTAAAACATTTTTTAACATGAAAAACAAATAATGTACATCTAGTATTCAACAGTTGAGTCAAGGATGTGTGTTACTTTATAAAAAAAAAACCAAAAAAAAAAAAAACAAAAAACACCTTTCCAAAATACCTATGGGTGCCAAAAATAACAGATTTTTTTTTACCTCTGCATGGGTGTTCCAGATTTGTAGTCAATGTCCAATACTATGGCCTCTGGATTACTGGGCAAGTAACAGCCTGAAAAAAAGGGAAATATATGGAGAATATATAGAAAAATGTTGCAACGTCTATACTCAGATGATCTTTTCTACAAAACGCAATGGTTGCGCACTACAAATCATTTTGGTTTTGCACCAATGCACACATTTATTTATTAACCTTTATTACAATTTAATCAGTGCTTCAGAGAAAGAATATTTAATCAGTCACATCAATCCCTGCTCCAGTGTAGCTTACAATCTAAATTCCGTACCACACAAATACACACACAAGGGTTGAAATTATCAGAGACCAATCTACCTACTTGTAAGATTTTGTAAGAGGAAACCAGAGCACAGAGAAACTCACACAAACTCCATACAGATTGTGCCCAGGTCGAAATCAAACCCATGGCTCCAGTACTGTAAGGCAGCAATGCTTACAACTGTGCCATGTGCCACAGATATGGTCTTTCCAGTGCATTTCAAGGAGCAAGTCTACTTTCTGGCCTTAGGAGACGGTGCAGTTGCTTGCAGCAGCTAGGTTTGCAGGGAGGTGTACAATTTTGAAATGGTGCACTGCTCAAAAGTATAAATGTTCGTAAAAACGTATTGAAACTCCTTAAATAATTTAATAATCTCGGTCTGCAAAACAAAATGTAATTAATGCATTGCTCTGCAAATCCGAGGGGCACCAGTATGCCTACTCTGTACTTAGCAAGGGATGCCCTCTCACCAAACAACTCCGCCCCATCAGCAGTCACAAACTCATGCATGATGTGAATGAGTTCTCTGTACAGCGCTGCGGAATTAGTGGCGCTATATAAATAAATGATGATGATGGTGCATGACATCACCAATAGGACTTTCAACTGCAATTTGTAAATGAGTACGAGTATGTGCTTTCATATATAGATGCAAAACCTAGACAAATAATCAGATCATCAACAATCAGACATTCATGTTTTTCATGTTTTCAAGTCTGACTACACTAAATTACTAAAAGAAGCTATCCGATTGGTTGCTATGGTTAAAATCACATTGAAAGGGTTGCAAAACAGTGGGGCTTATCTAGTGTTGGATGGATTTCAGCCAGGGACAGAACAGTGCCTCACTGGGCCCAAAGCAAAACTTGGATGGGGGCCTGGCAATACCGCTATAGCCTCCTGGCATGCCCACACTGCTCTGAAAAGAGCACAGATGGCCCCCTCTTCTTTGTATGCCTGGTGTGGAGCCTGCGCAACTCAGAAGAGGACTCTTTTTTGTTCTTTTCAAGGCATCTTCACCCGCCTTGGGAAGATGCGGGTGCCTCAGAGGGAGACGGGAACCTGGCATTGCCCATCTCAACGTTTGGCCCCAAAGTTGCCTGCTCCCACACTAGTTTTGCCATACTTGCAACATTTTTCTAAAAGATTAACTCCACTCAAGATTTATTAATATGCGTCCGATCTGTTTGCTTGTCCCCTTCCTCTATTTTACTTGCACATGACAAGTGAAGATTGCCAGTGCTTAAGGTGCTTCAAGGCCAGCAGCTCACTACCTTTACACAGGTAAGAGAAGTTGTCTACACCTGCATCATCTGCCTTGCTCATTCTTGATCGATGCCTGTGTAACAGACTTCTTCCAGAGTTGTGAAGTTTACACACTTACTCAAGTTCAATGAGCTTAAACAAATCAATGTTTACTAATCTTCCATACTCCAAGTTCACAAGGGGATGGGCATAGATAACTGCTTGGCTTATTTCAAACCGTAGAAACAGGAGAGTGGCGTGTGGTGTGGGACTGTTAGATCCATTGGGGGCTCCAGTGGCTCAAGGAATAGAGAGTGGAAGGCAAGTAGCCATTTGTTTTATATATACCCGTTACTTCAGTGCATTGTGGGACATGTGCTCTGAATACACAAAATTGCATTCTGCTATGTGACATGACAGCCTACAAAACTTCCAAGTATTTACCAGGGATATGGGCAGGGAAAAATAAAGTCCATCTTTCCCTTCACCATACTCAAAGCAGGCATGTTTAATGTTGTTCAGGGGAGCAGCTATTGTATTATTACTTTGGAATGGAGAGAGGCGGTTCAGAAAATCGTAAGTCGTCACAGGATTAAGCGACCGATTACAATCTATGCTTTATACAGATAAGTGAATTTACACAAAGAGGTGTAAATAGAGATTAGTGCAGAAAATCAATGTGAATAACAGTAGCTGAAGTAGCAGTTGTGCACGCTCTGCTTTGCATATTGGCTCATAAAAGATAAAGGATATATAAGCCTTACCTGGCTGCACTTTTACTTCAGACAGGGCACTCAGACAAGCTTTCTTCCGCTCTTCTCCTTTAGGGTACGGCCTGGCAGGAAGAGGGAGGCATTAACAAATATTATTCCTCAAATTTCAGCAGATTAAACATATGTCAACACATGTGTTAAATATAAAGGGAATTTGAGACAGGCCGCTTGTTTAGGAACTACATGTGAAAACATGCCCTGCAAGCATGTTTTGGAACCACACATCCTAGCCAGGCCTGCTGGGATGTGTAGTTCCACAACAACTGAACCATAGCTTGCTTATCGCTGTACTAAAAATTACTATAATATTCCTTATGCTATTGTAGGGACAATTAGAGTAAACTTATTCCAGATTTAAACAGTTTTGTCCCTGGATTCACTTAATTTCGCTAACGAGTCTGGTGGAAAAAAAATGCTCACTTTGTCCCTTTGCCAGGTTTTGCTACTGACTGAGCAATAACAATAATTAGACATCAATACCAGGTTTTCAAAACATAGGGGAAAATGTGTAATGGGAATTGTGATAAACAACAGTCTGCTCCAGATCCAGGACTTTAAACTATCATTGGTAGGTTTCCATTTTATATAAATGAAGCCTCTTGATACAAAAAAGTGGGCGCACATAATACGACAAAAGTCAATTACTCCCTGCTTAGTTGATGCAATTTTTTTTTTTAACTAAAACATAACAAAATGTTGTTGATTGATGTAAGTGCTCCAAATACCTCCTCAACCTGTGATGCACTTTGGTAAAATGCAAGGGGAAAAAAATAAAAAATATAATAATAACAATAAATGATTATATATATATATATATATATATATATATATATATATATATATATATATCTATATATATATATATATATATATATATATACACACACATACACACGCACACACATAGTCTTTTTAAGTAATTAATTCAGGCTTTTTTCCACAGATCTCTACCTCAAAAAAGAAGGATTTTTATTTTTTACTTACGATAAATCTGTTTCTCCGATTCCATCCAGGGGACAATGCTACCATGGGCTGTATGAAGGAACTCAGGAGCTGGCACTTTAAACTGTTAATGTAACGGTTGACAATCCCTACAACCCCTGTAGTGCTTCAGTGTAATGCAAAAGCCCCAAAGGAGGGAACCAGAAACACAATCAACATTCAACCAGTAAAAACAGCAGAAGTGCAGAAAGGGAGGGCACCCCAGATGGAACCAGAGAAACGGATTTATTGCAAGTATAAAAATTATCTTTCATCCAACCTTGGGGGAGACTGCTACCAAGGGGGAACAGCAAAAAAGAGCACCAAGTTATTGAAACTCTCCTCACGCAAGCAAGGAGAAAGACAACATTCCAAATCAGGAACCAAAACTCAACTCCAATGGCGTTAAAGCCAGTTAAGGAAGGTCATGGTGCCAAAAGGGACTCTGGAGGAGAAGATCATCTCAAGGAGGCAGGCGACACCTGAAACCCACTGACCTGTGCAGGACATCTGTGTACCAGGCTCGAGGGGGCTAATAGAATGGCGAGCAGGATTACCAGAATCCCTTTCTGCCTGTTCTGATGAAGGACCCTGAGGGAAGCATCGGGATGGCGGGCAGGTACCCAAAATGGAACGTCCATGGCATGGTCATTACATCGACCGCAGAAACTGGGCACCTGGCGGTTGTGGCACGTCTGAGATGCCACTTTTGGGCCAACCAGCGAAACACCTGTCCGACAGCACTGAGTGTCTAATGAGGTAGTCTGCCTTCCAATTTTTCATACCTAGCATAAACAATGGCTAATTTGTTGGAACAAACTATTTTACCTTGAACAATATACTGGCAGCCTTTTTCATAGCTCTGGCACTCCTGGTGCTGCCCTGCCAATTTATATATACCACTGCTAGGGCATTGTTTGACTGAAGGCAGACAGGAGAGCTTTACAGGAGCATGGCTTGACGTTCCAAGACATTTATCGGGAAAGACATTTCCCAAGCCGACCAGAGAGGCGGCAGTGAAGGAAGACTGCTCCCCACCCCAGAAGACTGGCAGCCATGGTGTCTATGATCCTGGACCACAGGGTAAAGGACCTGCCCACCGTCAAGTTATTTTCAACCAACCACCAATCGGAGCGGCTGAAAGGCCAGCTGAAGATGGGATAGGGACCGGTTGGACTATAGGTTCCACTGAAACATCAGCGAATGGAACTGAACATACATGAGCGTTTCAAAGGTGGAGACCATTTTTCCCATCAGCTTCATACAGAGGAGAATTGAAGTGCGACATGCCCAGGGCCCTCCTCACCATAGCCGGAAGAGAGAACACCTTGCCATCTGGAAGAAACACCTTCTGCGCTCTAGTGTTCAAGTTAAGATGGATGAAAACCATCCGTTGATAGGGAACTAACTGGCACTTCTGAAAGTTCAGGATCTAGTCATGCCGTTACAGCACTTTGATTGTCAGAGAAAGATGGAGCCGAAGGATCTGAGCCAAGACCGCTTTTATTAGCAAATCATCCAGATAGGAGACGATGGATATTGTCAAGGAAAGCAACCGTACTGCCATCACTTCCAGGATCTTTGTAAAGACCCTAGGAGCCGTGGAAAGACCAAACGGAAGCGTTCTGAATTGAAAATGGGAGTACCTCACTGCAAATCTGAGAAGTGACTGATGCACCTCCCATGTCTACACGTGGAGATAGGCATCGCAGACGTCGATGGAGGCCAGAAACCTATTGGGTTCCAACCTGTTCACCACTGACCTCAAGGACTACATGCAAAACCTGTCCACCCGGAGATGTAGATTTTGGACATTCATGTTGAGAATGGGATGAAATGAGCCATCTGGCCTGGGAACAAAAAAAAAAAGGTTTGAATAGAAACCTCAGCCCTGCTGGGACCTGACAGGAAACACCCATGAAAACAAGCGAAGCATTCAACTGGATCGTAGCCAATCTTCTCACTTCGTTGCACAGAAGAGTGGTGGAGAAGAAACAGTAAGCGGCCAATCTTGAAGGTCTAGCATGTAACCTGGCTGCATTATCCCCTGTGACCTACCGATTTTTAAAGGATGCCGCTCATTGGTCCCGGAGCAGCAGCAGACATCCCCCCACTCCTGTGGCGGTGTGATTGTGGGGTTTGTCTGGCTTTTTAGGCCTTATGTGTTTCGTGGAATAGGAGGACCTGCCCCTCCGAGAGTGAACTCTGGACACGAGAGGCTTGACTCTGAGAGACTGGGGGGGTAGAGCCACTTGAAAGGGCTCACAAAATAATTGAATCCAAGGTCCTTGTGTGAATAGACAGGGAGGAAGGTGCTCTTATCTCCCATATCTCTCCAAACCAAAAAGAACAAAGCCTGCATAAGATTCCAAAAACTTCTTGGAGTCCGCGTCAGCATCCCATAACACCAGAGAGTCCTCTTGGCTGCAACGGCTGATGCCGAGAAAGAGGAAGAAATGGAGGCAGCATTCTGAGCTGCCTCATAGAGATACCCTGAGGCTTCCGTCAGATGAAGTGCCAGAGGAAGCAAGTCAGAATCTTGCAGAACGTCCACAAGCTGTCTAACCAGGTCTCCATCGCTCGTCACCCAAACTGAAGATAACATGGCCCTATGCAATGTGTCTGAAGCCACATAAACGGACTTCAAGAAGCACTTCACCTTACAGTCAGTGCCATCCTTAAGTGCAGCTGAGCCAGGTGCATCGACAGTGACATGTCGAGCCAAACATGCTACTGGTGTGTCCGCCTTAGGCACCTTTTCCCACCGAGCCATCTCATCCACCTGTAAAGGATCGATGCATAACAAATTTCCAGTCCGGCTGTTTCCATGCTGGCACAACAAGATCAGTCAGCTCAGTGAAAGGAGGGAAGCAGACTACCTGCTTCCTTTGCTGCATGAACAGTCCAGGTTCAGATTTAATGTTTTGAGACCCCGTAGCAAGTAAGTGAATCATGAAGGTTCCGCCCAAGAATGTTCCTGGGAACCAGAAGGGACAGTGACCCACTCAGACATCCTCCATGGCTAGCGCAATCAGTTGATCACTGACTTCAAGGACTCTGTCTACCTGGAGATGTAGATTTAGGACCTTCAGGTTGAGAAAGGGGTTGAGGGGGTGCTACTGGTACAGGAGCTGGAGGAAGAACTGCATCTAAGCAGCATGGGCAAGCAGATGTACAAGGGCTGCAACAGACTGCCCCAGCGCAGTCGCCCATTCTGTTGTCCACCTGGGTAGCTTGGCCTTACATTTGGCACAGGTTAAATATTTAACCATAGGTGCTTTACCCTTGTGGATAGTATCAGTTAAACTGTAAATTCAATATACCGAAATAGAAAGCAGGAAAACAGATAAAATATTACACAATCTCTCAGGTAAAAATATTTGTAAGCAAAAGTATTAAACTCGTCACAGGCTATCAACCAATAGCCGTACCCTCCCCAATGCAATTATAGTTGTATAATTACAGAATAATCCTGCCAATAGACCAGTAATATAGGAAACTGACTATGTGTAGAAGAAAAAAACAAAAACAGATATTTGTAAAGAAAAAGACAGCTGCACATTTTTGAGACAGCAGTGTCCCCTTTTGCAGATTCTTGAAGGAGTGACTCCAATATCCTTCAGGCTGGCACAGAGCGATGTACCAACTGATAGTGTGGGGGGGGGAGGTAGTCCTAATAATAACCGGCATGCTCCTCCCATGTTGTCGCTTCACAGCTCGCCTACTGGCTCCGCAACTTCTCTGCAATATCATAACGGTTTGCGAAGGCTTCTCTGCCTAAGCACGCAAACGGACGCTTTTATCCTTCAGCTCCATGTTGGAGCTGTAATACATACCAAGTCCTTCTTCCTTTGGTGAACGGTACAGTCCATGGAGATAAGAGGCATCTTGACATCGCAGCTCTCTATGCTCCACAGTAGCACAAGCCAGTTCAACCGCCACAAGGGATGTGACAGCGGCGTAAATCTGACTCATAATTGACATATCAGTGAGAACCACCTGAACAAGTAAATAAAAGCATAATAGAAATAGCTGCATAGCAGCCCAAAGTAAGCCCAATTCCTTGGGCACTTAAAAAAACACTTAGGAGCTACAGGGGTTGCAGAGGTGAGGAACTTTTGTCAAACGTTACAGTAACAGTTTAATTTTCATGGTGAATCTATGCTCGTGTGAATCCTCTCCCAAGCGCATTCTTGATATCTAAATACCCATAACCCTATATAAATAGCTGCTGCTGATAATGATGATAACCCTGGTCATTTTCACATTACAGAAATCTCCAGATCTTGATTTCTTCCACTTGTGTGGTGTTAGGAGTGGAATGTAGATACCTGGCAAAGGGGGGATAACCAGAGCCAGATCTTCCTTATTGTAGCCCTAGCACCACAAAAGAGGCAAAGAAACCTTTCAAAATCCATATTTGGAGTAATTCCTTATTTTCTGATAAATAAAATTACCACAAACTGTTTTCTTAGCAAATTCTTTTTGGGTGTATATACCATATGTTTTTCTTTTTCAATTGGCTCTGTTCACCAGATCATGACTTCTCTATATTGGTAACCTAACTACAAAGATGCAATAGACTTACTTAATAATGGCAGAGACATTGGTTATTTTATTGAAGAAGTCAAATTCGCGTTGGTAAAAGTCTTTGGCAGGCCCTGACAGGGATCCTGTGATCTCCTCCATTAGCTGCTCCAACAGGTCTCCAATATCAGCTGACAAGACACAAATAAAGAAAAGATCAACCATTACAGTGCTATGTGAGCCAAGTCATTGCAACAGTCAATTTTATGTTATGGCATTATTGCACTCCAGACTTACCTGGCTTCTTCTGTTTTTAAACAAAGTTTGTGGCTTTACCATATTTTAATACAAGACATTCACACATAATGTATCCTCAAAATTCTGAAAGAATAGGATTTTTGCACTTCCGTTAAATCCCTTTCTCTTGAGTCCAATGGGGGACACTGTATATGATAGGGTATAGAATGTGGTGACAGGAGCTTGGCACTTTAAAATTACCTCCAAAAACTCAAACTCTTCCCCCTCTATACCTGGGAAGGCTGCCGGGAATTGCGGTATTTTTCTAACTAAGCCCCAAAAACAGAATCAGGAGTACGGTACAAGGGGGAGAGGAGAGAACAAGGTTATCCAACAAAACAACCAGAATGAGAATCTTGAATAGTAAAGAACAAGAAATTAACAAACAGCATAAAAGGGTGGGCGTTCAGTGTCTTCCACTGGACTCAGAGAAAAGTATTTGATTTTTTCTTTGTCTCATTGAGACGCTGGGGATGTCCCAAAACTGTCCCTAAGGCAGGGTATGCTCAGAAGAAGTGCAGCACCTTGCCATCTTTGAACACAAAAATTTAGAAATCTACTTAAAGTGTGTATCAAAGACCAGGCGGCCAACCAACACAATTTCTCCATCGCTCGCAACCCAGGAAGCACTCACAGATCTGCTCCAATGTAAGCCCAGCAAATTAACAAAGTAATCCACCTGGCAATGCTATACTTAGAGGCTATTCAGTCTTTCTTGTGGGTATCATAGAGGACCAAGAACTCATCTGTTCTGTGTACTCCAAGAGTCTACAAACATAAGTCCTTAGGGCCCTGACCACGTCCAAGAGTGAAGAAAGTCCTCTTTATCTGGAGACCTACCCTGATCTAAGGTTGGAATCATAATGTTGTGATTCTGATGGAACTTGTAAACCACCTTAGGCTGTATGGAAGGCTTAGTCCAAAAGACTTGTCTTCATGAAAGATGAGGAAAGGAGAAATACATGAGAGTCTCCAGCTGTGAAGCTCTCCTATCTGTGGAGTCTTCCCAGTATGGAACTTTAACTCCATAGAATCCAGTGGTTCAAATGGAAGGTGCTGTTAACAGCAGGATGCGATCTTGAGGTGCAAGTGGAGGGATGCATGGAGCCTGCACATGCAACACTCAACATTAGAAAGTCTGCTCTTACGGCAAAATACCTAGTTTTCTCTAAAGGAAATGGATATTGCCGATAGGTGGACCTTTAAGGAGTCAAGTCTCAAGACCCAATCCAGTTCCTTCTGCCAGAAGAGAAGTAAACAGGCCAACCAATAAGAGGAAGGAAACACAACAGGAAATGTGGGTCTTTTAGACCCTGTGAGAATTGCTGTCTGAAACCAGACTTCTCCCACGAGTATGGTCTGAACCACACTGTTCGGAAACACCTTGGTCTTAAGGATCATGGCTTCAGCAATCAAGCAGTTACAGCCAGCTGAGATAAACTCTGCTGCAGAAAATGAGCCTGACTTAGTCAGTCTGATCTTAGAAGCAAACGTCTGGATGGGCCTTCTGCCATTCTGAGAACATCCATGTACCCCAATCTTCCCAGGATATCAACATGGAGTCTACCAACAATGTTTGTGGGTCCTTTGTCCTAGAACAGTATCGCTCTACTTTATAGATCAACTGAGATGTCATCATGTCGACATCTGTTTGATCCCACCAGTTCTGCCGGAAGACTTCCGGGTGAAGGACCCATTTCATGGGGTGAAGGGCCCATTCCATGAGGAGAAAGGGCCACCTGTTAAGGAAAACTGCTTCCCAGTTCTCCAACTCCGGGATGCATAACACCGCCATGGCTGGAACGTTCCAATCATCACATGAACCTGCAGGTTTCTATTATGGCCAGGGCACTCTTGGAGCCTTCCTGATGATTGAGGTATGCTGCCGCTGTGGCATAGTCTGACTAGATCTTAACGAACATTCCTTACAAGAATGGGAGTGCTCTGACTAGGACGCTGAAAACTGCTCTGAGTTCTCTGCAGCTCAAAAACCCTGAAAGCAGCAATGAAGGATGACAGACCCCTAGCCTAGCATTCATAGTCAACAGAATCCATTCCCAATGGGGAAAGGTGCACCCCTGTTGAGGCTGTTGCCTCAAAGTTCTAAATGTTCAGGGAATATCAGAACTCCTTATAGAAAGATTATATCTGAAGATTATACTTTAATGAAATATAAATGTATTATATTGCACACAAATATTTTTTTTTTTTTAAAAGAATAAGCACAAGAAAAAACTTAGAAAAAAGACTGCAAAACGAATACTTTATAGCTAAATAATACTTACGGTCCTTCTGATGCCCTTCTTCATCTAGAAAAATGTTGGTCTTCATGTTCCAAATAAACTGATGAGCCAGAAGCTGAGACTTGGCAGCTGCCCACAGGATGTATTCCCGGACGTACCCCATCTGAGTGCACACAAAACATTTCTATCATATCCACAAAAGATAGCAACTCAGCTAACAAGTAATATGTTAGTCTATTTGCTGCTCTCAAGCTTCTAATGCACTACATGAACCAACATTCTCTTTTTGATAGGAGCTTGTTAGGGGTACATTGTTGCACAGAGAAGGACAAAAAGAAGCTGACCACAACCATAACAGGCCATGTGACTACTATGGGATCAACAGCATAGATCAGGATCTCTTGGAAACACTGCCCCCTTTAGTCATCCTGTATGTTGACTTAGACCAGCAGCTGTCACCTGTGTCATATTGGTAAACATCTTATGAAATCCTTGAAGTAATGGCTGTATATTTTCAAATGGTTGTTGGAGGGGATTTTGGTTTTAAATAAAACTGTGTAGAACAGGTGGATCCACATACATAAAAATCAAACCGGTTGTATACGAATTTTACTAGATGGCTAAATGAAGGGAGTCCCATTTCTTTTTATTATTCTACTGAATAGGAAAACTCATTATCAGCAGAGAGCAATGTATTGAAACTTATAAAAATGAAAAAAAATGCTCATTTGAATTAATTTCTTGCTGAATTAAACAAATCATGTTTGAGAGATGCTTCCTTTATACATTAATTATTGTCAAATCCAAATAATTGTTCAACCTTCCCAATAATTTGCCCTTGAGAAGGCAGTATTATAAAATTTACTATGAATATTGAGTATTACGCAAACAGTGCAAACAACATGGCATAGTTTTCCTTGTAAGTGTTACGTAGTACATTTTGGTACTCAACAGTAGGGCACGCTTTATGCGTTGCAGATGGAACTCACCTTGTCATATCTCAAAGCTTGAACAATTTGTGGAATGTAAAACAGAATAGCATCCTGGAAGATCAAACAACACAATAGCGCCAATTAGGAAAATTTGAAAAACGAAAAAGTAAACAGACAAGACATCCAGGGCAACAGAAAGGTAAGTAATGACTATTGAGTCATGTCACCGAAACTCTGTTTGAGTCATTACCGGAGGGAATGATCGCAGGACCTTGACTCCATACTGAGCAGTTAGTGGATGTGGAGGGTACATGCTGGAGAAGTAAGAAAGTCCCGTGGGTGGGTCAGTTGGTGCCCAGCACAGAATATGGCTGAGCTCAGGAGCATCTGCATCGATCGTGTGCCACGTTACAAGATACTGCAGGGGGAAATTACAATTTGATCACAAACAAAATAGAACGTAGAATGTGTCATTTATATACTGCATGGAAGAGACTTACTGCACCATTTACATTTAAGACTAAACTACGAGACATTGACAGTGTTTGACCACCTGAACACTTACTTTGATTGCATCTGGAATGTCGCTGACAGCACCTGGATCCAGTCTCACTAGCCGGGTCACTTCTCCACCAATGGCTTCAGTGTTTTTAAATCTGTAGATACAGATTAAGCCTGATAATCATCAACAGTGAGTAAATAATCCACCAGGTGGAAAAACATTACAAGGTCTCAAAAATTGGATAATATATTGCAATATGTTTACATGAGAGACCCTCTGTGCAAAAAATATTCACCTCGTTGGCAATTGAACTGCCAGGTGAGGAGAAATGCTCCAAGCCAGGTTCACATTGTCTTTCCACTGCTTCTCAGTCAGACTGATGTACTTAGATCTCCAGTTTGCAACACTATTCTCTCCTGTCTGATCCAGCTCTAACTCAGGAGCAGACAGAGGGTTGTACCATGTAGTCAGGCGGTCAATCTCCGTGGCCTACAAGGTGTACACAAGTAATAGTTTGGAAAGACTGCCAATTTTAGCAAGAGAAGATATTATACCACTACATTTTTTTTATCTAAAGAATGGTTCATACCATTTGCCAAAGTGGAGTCTGGCACCCAAGTATAATAAGCCACATCTTAATCCATTTGGATATAAAAAGCAGACAACCCCATTTTAGAATCCTCAGAGCAAAAATTAGTCTGGCAAAATCCAGAGTATGAGACAAAGATGTGTAAACAGAGTATCCCCAACTTGTGCATTAGCTCCTGCTGTTTCCTGATGTGGAAACTTGATACTAAGTAAGAAATGGTCAATAGGACAGCTTTTCAAAAGATGACAGCAATGGTATAGAGCACTGAACTCCGATCGATGTGCCACCAAAACAGCAAGAACAGCCATCATAAAACGTCAGGAAATTAAAAGGACTGCAAATTCATGCCACATGGAGGAAATGGATTTCTGAAGGTTTAGGGCAGAAGGAGCCTACATCATCAACAGCAGCTATTTATATAGCGCCACTAATTCCGCGGCATTGTACAGAGAATTCACTCACATCAGTCCCTGTCCCATTGGAGCTTAGTCTAAATTCTGTAATATACAGACAGATAGACTAGGGTCAATTTGATAGCAGCCAATTAACCTACTATATGTTTTTGGAGTGTGGGAGGAAACCGGAGCGATAAGATAAGGCCATGGTCGGGATTCGAACTCATGATCCCAGTGTTGTGAGGCAGAAGTGCTAACCACTTAACCACCGTGCTGTCACCTTTGAGATATCAGTCACAGACTACTAAAATAAATATGTGGCCCAGGCCCATTCCTGAGAAACAAACTACCACGTCAGCCCTCCCCTTATTTCTGCTGAGCCTGATCGACAAATCTCAATAAAGGCAGCCAAAATGCCAATAAACACAGAAAGTTTCACTTTATTAGTTTCCTTTCAAAGACAAACAAACACAACAAACCCACAAAGCAAAACTAAGCATCCTCTCTCTAAAGCAGGAGTGATGTTGGCAACTGACGGAGGATATAGTCAATACTCTTTAAGTTTTTTTTAATAAAAGTGCTGTCTCTTAGGAATGGGGACTTATCTCTATAGTCTCTGTCCTCTCCATATGATTCTGAAGAAGTGTGATTAGGTTTGTAAGCAATGTATTTATACACAAGAGGAAACACAAGATATTTTTCAGGTTGCACATGAACAGATTTTGAAGTTATTTATAATGAAATAAAGATATTTCATAGGGACAGTACGATGACGGTAAACTAAGATTAATTACCAAGAGGGATAAAAGCAGTGTTCTCCTTTTCATGTAGTATTTGTGCAACTGTGTTCCGCGGTTTGTTTTCTTTGTCAAACCTGAGGGCAGAACATCAGGTTAATATATTTCATTTATGCCACTTAATTTTCTAAAAACACAAAAAAACAAATACTTAGTCCTCTCTTCTGTACTCTGCTAACCCTTATATTTATTTTTATTATGTGTTTTTTAAACAACATCTGTAAAGCTCTTTGGAGAAAAGCACTATATGAATAAAATTATTATTATTACATGCCTTAAATAACAACAATTAATGACTCCATACTCCATGACTCCAAGATTTAAAATTGTATTCTCTATGTAAAACAAAAGAAACGCCCATATTGAACATATTTACAAAATAAAAAGGAACAGTGAAAAGTAGCACGTACCAGATTTTTTAGATATAGTGGACATGCCACTGGATAAGGGGTATGTATTAATCCAGCCCTGAGCGGTCTGTTGTCTAGATCCCACCGTTACATCCAAATTGCTGCGGTTGACGTCCACCATTACAGACAGGCTGTTCACTGACAAATCCTGATTATCTATAGGCAAAATTCAATCCAAGAAACGTCAAATCTCAGTAAAAATTATCTACTACCATAGGAATCCTATATTATAAATATAGAGTTCATTGGATATACAGATTAGGTGTACACCTTAATTATGGATTAAAAAAAGCATATTAATGTCATAAGTGATAAGTTATCAGGGATTTCGTATAAGCTCTAAGGTACTACAAATACAGTGACTTTTTTAAAAAAAAACATTTTATTAACAGCATCTGAGTAAGCAAAGTGAAACGACAAAAGGTGCATCCTTCGCATAGGAGAAGAAAAAAAAAAAGGATTTTTATACTCATAATAAATCCCTTTCTCCGATTCCATCTGAGGGATACTGCTACCATGGGGTTGTAGCTGGGGAGTGTGGAGTTGGTACTTAACTAGTTAAACTGTGGCTGCCAACAGGCTCCTCCCCTCTGCAACCCCCTGTAGCTAGTCAGTGTAATTCTAAGCCCTCAAGGAAAGAGAGTCGAACAACCAAAAAGCAAACAGCAGAAGTATAGAAGGGAAGGAACGCAGTGTCCCCCAGATGGAATCAGAGAAAGGGATTTATCATAAGTATAAAAATACTTTTTTCTCTTACATCCTATCTGAGGGACACTGCTACCATGGAGACATACCAAAGCAGCCCCCCTGAGAGACCGTCCTGGTAGCCCAGCTCGTACTGCCGAAGCTAGCATCTGAGGACGCAAACCCACTGAACTGATAAAATTTGGTGAATGTGCGGACCAAGGACCATGTGGCCGCTTGGCAAAGCTGATCAGCCGAGGCCCCATTAGGAGCAACCCAGGAAGCCCCCACAGACCTAGTGGAGTGTGCCGTAATGTGGGTAGGCACAGTCCGGTTAGCCTTAAGATACGCCTGTTTTCTTGTAAAGGTAAGCCATCTAGCAATGGTTGGATTGGAAGCTGGCCAGTTCTTCTTTGGGAATCAATTAGGACAAAAAGAGAGTCCGTACGCCGGATATCCGAAGTTCTTTGGACATAAATACGTAATGCCCTGAGCACATCTAAATATTCTATTCCTATCCAGGCAGGAGGGAGGAGGGAGTCCAGCAGCAGCCAAGTCTGTCTGAGTTTGACTGCAATAGTTTCCTTCTCCAGACGATGCTTGGGCCCTGTGGAAGAAACCAACTTGCCGATTAAGACAGGGGGAGCTCTATAATAACTCCTCCCTGTCTGCAGTGTCCAGCGGGCATCCTGACTGCTTGTAAGAGTTTGTCCACAGCGCTTCTCCTTTTAAGCCCACAGACTGCCTCTCTTTTGATGCATTATCCAATGTAGCCCCCCCCCCCTCTAAGGAAGGGACTTGGTAGCATCCAAGATGACGGCAGCCATCGCTTCTGGATTCCGGCGCTCTATGCTCCACAGAGCAGCGCCGGTCCCCAGGAAATGATGTGGCCGCGTCTTTTCCTCGCTCTCGCGTGCCAGCATCAGCAAAAGAAGATAGGCTGTTTTTATGACAGCCGCCGCTCACACGACCTGACAGTGCTGCAGCTCCTGTAACTAATGCAGCCTTGCTGTCCCAGCCTTCATATCTTCTTTCTACACTAGCCTAGTAAGAAAAAATAAAAAATAAAAAAGAAGAGGCCTTTAAAATAAAATAAACAGCACCAAATAAAAGTCAGCCCAACCCCTTTGGCACTTAGACTACACTGACTAGCTATAGGCGGTTACAGAGAGGAGGAGTCTGTCAGCAGCCACAGTTTAACTAGTTAAGTGCCAACTCCACACTCCCTGGCCACAGCCCCATGGTAGCAGTGTCCCCCAGATAGGATGAAGGAGAAAAAGAGACAGGCCCCATATAACTTGTATAGATAAATAAACCTATTGAGATGTTTTGGTAAATAGCAGAATGGCAGGGGGAATAACATGTATTTTGGCTGAAAGGGGATATCAGTTCCAGTTAAGTTAAGTTCACTATGAGGATCCAAAAATCGGTACAGAACTTCCGCAAGACCAAGTAGGACCACCATTAATGCAGAAAGGAACTAGTCTAATAGCAACATCTCCAGCAAAAAGTGAAAGACATTTGGGTAAATTTTATGTAGCCTAGATGGGACTAAATATCAACTATATAAGAGCTTGTACACGTTTGAATTTCATAAATTCTGGTATTGGACTGAAAAAATGTCTGATTTGCAAATATTGATAGAAGGTGGAGACTATGGGATTTCTAGAAGTTGGGAAAGGTGGGGAATGCTCCCCCTCTTGATACGTCATTAAGGAATCCAATATTAAACATTGATCAATGGGGGAATGAACTGAGGTTGAGACCCGGAGTAGAAATTCAAGTTGTACCAGAGTGGGGTGAGAGAGAAGATGGTGAAGTAACTGCCATGTAAATTCTGCTGCAGCGAGATCATATTGCAAGAGACAACTAAATTATTGTGTGAGAGCGAGCTTTGGGGAGCCAACTATAGCGCAGGGACCAAAAGACTACAGTCGTCAATGATTAGATGAGATCTAAATGGAGTGACATTTTACATAATGCGGATCATTCATTTGTATATTTATTACTCATGGTCACAACACTGTAATTTCCTGTATTGAATATGAATCCTGTGATTTCAGGTTGAAATTGTTGACAGCCATGACCAATCGTCTTAGCTCCACTGATCTATATTGGACTTTTCAACATATCTTTGTTTGGTTACCAACTCTATGTCAGAGCCTTGTTTTTACGTGCTGTTGTATACCTGAATGGCATCATTGTAGCTCGATTTTTGCACCCGTGGTAGATTGAGTGAACTACATTTTTAAATTATACAAGAGAGCTTCACAATAATTAAATACACATTTTAGGAAGGAAGGAAACAAGACCTACGCACTCTTAATGTACTAGAGAGAGACATGGACAATCTCACCTAGAGGAACCAGTTGATTAGCTGTGAGATACTTCTTGTCAGAGAACATAGCAGTCCAAAACTTAATCATAATGCTGATATCTTCTCGCAGCTGCTTCTCTGTTTGTGTTGGAAATTTAGGAGGACAACTAGCCAGAGATAAAACATGTATTACTGTTCTATTTCTTTGCATAAACACAAACTACATATTTTAAGTTCTACAAGTTTTTAAAGTTCAGCCACATCATGTTTAGTCACATAGTTAACAACTATGTGTTACAAACACTATCTGCATAAACAAACAAACAAAAAAAAAAGCAAACAAGTAACATAATAATTTGACCATACTCTACCTGAAGTAGTCAAATGCTGTTGAGTATATTTTTTCTCTAAGAACATTACGGATGGTGGCATTTGGAACCACATCTGCATGTAGTAATGACAACCCTAGTGTCAGCAGCCTGCAGAGGAGTGGAACTTGGTAAGCACATATATAAGAACTTGCAAAATATAAGAAATATGCTATTTTGCAGGATAGAAACAGATAATATACTTTTCCAGAGCATTTTTTGAATCTCAATTTGATTCTTATTTAAATGAGTACTGTAAAACGAGTGCTGTAATTATTACATATTGATTGTGTATACTCTAGTTCAAGGTTTTTTTCTACTTGCCGTTAAATGTTATTCTCTGAGGTGGGAGGGGAACATAGATGGTGGGTTATATTACACACCTAGGAGGCAGGTCACTGGGAATAAAGTGCCTCCTCAGTGCCCTACTAGCCCAGCAAGAAAACAATAACAGCAGCAGAGCATTCCTGGGTGGGGTAATCACAATTCCACTGCAGCCTTAGAGAAAAGGATTTAGTGACGCAACAAAATAATTCCCTTTTATTTTTCAGCAGTAAGGGGTAATGATGGATGTCCCAATACAATCATGAATGGAAGAGGAGGAATGCCTAAGTAAGGGTTTCCCAAACCCAGTCCTCAGGGCTCCTCAACAGTGTGGGTTTTCCGGGTCACATGTGACATAATTAGGACCACCTGTGGATCTGTTACAATGTGTCAGTCAGTAATGAATACACCTGTGCTCCAGCAAGGAGATATGGAAAACCTGCACTGTTAGGGAGCCCTGAGGACTGGGTTTGGGAAACCCTGGCCTAAGTAATAAAAACAGCTCAAGCTGAGGAAGCAACATTCAATATAAAAAACTTGGAAAGAGAATAAGAGCACGACCAAGCGGTCAGCTCAGAGGTCATCCTCGCAGATCAGCTCTAAGGTCTTGTGATGCAGCTTCTAGGAGATGACCACACTAATTCAATGCACCATTAGCCCATAGGGGAACAGTAACAGAGGCAAAAAGCCACCCAAATTCAGGGCATCTTTCTAATTCCCATAAAAAAGAACACTGTGTCTGATTGATGAAAAGCCTATGTCCTGGAAAGAAAAGGCAGCACACCACATAAAAAGAGAGTAAACCGCTGCCTTCTTAGGGTTCTGAGGATGCATGCAACTGGTTGATGTGAAAACCAGAGGCTACCTAAGGTTGAAAAGATGGCACAGTGCAAAAGACCACCTTGTGTTAGTGAAAAACGAACTAATGGGAACGGCAAAACAAGGACTGCCAGCACAGATATACAAGCCTAACATTAAAAACGACCAGAAGAAAGATTAACTTAAGTGGAAAAGCACAGGTAAACCAAATAAAGGGTCTGAAATGGAGCACCTTGTTGAATATACAGAATGAGGGTAAGGTTCCAAAGTGAAAATGGAAAATGAAAGTGTGGCTGAAGGTAGCTGGCTCCATGCAGAAAAACATATACAAGTGGAAGCAGCGGCAAATGTTCCACAATCACAAGTGTGTGTTTTGTGTCATTAAATATGAAACTGCGTATAGGGGTCTGCCTTCAGAGTACAGACCGTGGTCGACACCATATACAGCCTGGTCTTAACAGTCATGCATGAGTTGGTCAGAAAGGAAGACATTAAACCATAGAATCTGATATCTCACAAAAAAAAAAAAAAAAGTTACCATGTCTGGCACCCGCTCCAGCCTGTGGGCACTGTTCTCAAACCTCAGGTATCCTCAAATGCCCTTTATTGTTGCAAAAGGGGCTGCATTTCTCATACCTCTAGACAACTGCATGGCCTTGTTCACCATCCCAATTATATGGGCTAAGTGTGCCAAGGCATATGGTTTGGCATTTCAATGTTCTCTGCCACAACTGCTCAACATTCTTGTTTCATTATAAACCATAAGTATGGGACTTATTGTGTGTCCTAACAATACAAGGCTGGTAATCACCTTTTGGAGAACAGCCAGGCCAGCATAACTCAGTCAAAGGAGTGGGCATGTGTCTCCGAGTAGTGTGTGTCCCAGAAGGGGTGCTAGAAGCAGCAAACCCCAACTGAACTAGCTGCTATATGGAAACTTTATTTGTCAGCTGCATGTTAGGATTGGGACAAGAGAACAGCAAGATCAGCGAAACAGATACATCAATGTCAGTGACGGACATAAGATGGTCGCTGCCTCCCGGTGCCAAGATGGCCACTACCACATGAGTTCCTTTGTCCGTGAGCAAGGTGCCAAAAATGCAAACACCTGGTATAATGCATAATGTATAAAAGGCCAAGCAACACAGAAAATCAGAGCCAGTGTGAGACAGGACTGAGACTGAGACTGTCTGCAGAAATGAAGACGACATAGCACATGGGTCAGGAGCACCACTGTGTTGCTCTGCACCTATTGCAAATGGTGAGCCTAACAAAAGTGGGGAGCCATAACAGCTGATCTTGTAACTTAGAATAAATGCGATCAGGCAATGTAAGGAAAAACTAAAATTAGTAAAATTAAGCCCAAAACCCTGTGTATAGCTACCTATGCATTGTACTGGGGGGGAAAAACAAGAGGAGCAACAGAGAAGCGGGAGTTTCAGCTTTTTCCCATAATGACAACCAACCATCAACGTCGTCCTTCTACTGCTGAAGGAGATGTCCATTTATTCCATACAAACAAGACTTGAGGGACTTACTTAAACCGAGGTCCGATCGCTGCTACGTGCCTATTAAGGCTTCCTTTTGACCCTCCAATATTTAGAGAAAGGGAGCGCTGCAGTAGGCTGGAGAAGATCTCCACCTGATCTGAGCTGCAGTACTTAGCAATTTCAAATCTCTGCATCAGAAACTGAAAAGAAATGGGACAGAAGAACGGGATTAGTCTGCAGAACCCTGAACCAACATACACACAATGTAAATGAGTGAATGATAAAGTATTTATTTAACTAGTTACCATGACATGATTGTACTACTTGCACTTGTCATTTGATGGAAGACAATAGAGAGATAATCATTTATTTCTCCTATTGATCAAGGGCTGTCATTTATGAAAACTGTTCTACATGTAAATTCTAGTTCATTTCTTTAGTACAGGTTACAGAATGAAATAAAATATGAGTGGTTGCTAAGGGCAATAGCACATTTTTTACATAGTCACCCAAGTTTTCATAAAATGTCCCCAAAGTTGATTATACACATCACTTACATCAATCCATATGTAGTGGGGTTTCACTTCTGGAGGACGTGGTTTAGGTTGGCTCTGCTCTGAGGCAGCCAGAGGGTCTGCTTCTTTAATCTCAGGTGAGAAGAGTCCGATCTTCTGCTCTACCGTCATTTGCCAAGCTCCAGCCATCTCCCGCATAAACTATACAATACACCATGCGCTTAGGATAAGAACGGCATACTAAAACAATGAAGTCTCCGATAATTGGAGCATAACAAAAGATTAAATATAGAGTTATGAAATTTAATACCAGTGTACTAAAATTGGATTTTTTTATTGCATTAAATCCCTTTCTCTGGATTCAATGTGGGGCACTGGAACACTGGGTACAGAGTGCTGAGGCAAAATATTGGGCATTTCAAATTTGCTGACAAAAGCTCGAGCTCCTCCCCCTTTATATCCCCACTGGCTTCCTGGGAGATTCAGTATTTTACTAACAAAGCCCCAAAGGGCAGAACCAAGAGTATAGAATAAGGAGAGGAGAAATACAACATTCACCAACAAGAACAAGAATCCTTACAAGGATAACAATGAACAAGAACAGAAACAAGAGCAAAGAGAGTAAAGAGAGAGGGTATCAAGTGTCCCCTATTGGATTCAGAAAAAAATCCAAAATCCCCAAATTTTATCATTCATCCATGAGTGGAACAAAAACACTGGGGAGGTCCCAAAGCTGCCCCTAAAGTAGGGGTACACTCAGATGTTGCAGTGCACAGCACCTTGCATCCAAAACTGACAACTTTGGACACCAAAGTATTGACTCTGTAGAACTACATTAAGTGGTGCATCGAAGACCATGTGGCCGAAGAGGTACCCACCGATCTGGAAGAATGTGCCATCCCACATTCGAGAACATGCTGTCCTGTCCCAAGGAAGGCTTGGCGAATTACTGAAGTTATGGTCTTGCTAAGACACTGGCTAACCTCTTATAGGTATCATAAATGACTAAGATGTCATCCATCCTATGCAATTCACGGAACCTATGAACATAGGCCCTCATGGCCCTGACCACGTCCAGAGAAGAGAGCCCTCTTCTTCTGGATATTTATTCTGGTCTAAAGGCGGGATTACAATGTTCTGATAAATATGGAACTTGGAAACCACTTCAGGCTGATATAAGCTCCAGTCCAAAGTAAAGTCCTGTCCCCTTGAAAAATTAGAATCCGAGACATATGATATAGAACCCCCAGCTCCGTATCTCTCATGGTAGCAGAGATGGCCTAGAAAAAAAAGTAGTATACCAGTAAGAAAACTCAACTCCACCAAATGCAAGGGATCAAAAAGTAGGTGCTGCAAAGCTGTCAGGGCCAGGTTGAGCTCCCAAGGAGCTACTGGAGGCATGAAAGGAGGCTGCCCCTGCATCAGTTCCTGTAAGGAGGACTGCATTTAAAAGTCTGCATGGAAAAGTGGCAAAAACCCATAGGGCAAAAACCAGAACTTTCAAGGCGCTAAGCCCACATCTAGAACCCCTGCAAGAAGAGAAGAAAACAGGCTAACTAAAAAAGAGATGTAGGTTTTTCAGACCCTGTAGTAACATAAGGCAGAAGCTGGTTTCCTAGCCCCGAGCATGGTCTGAACCACACTGTCAGGGAAGCCCAAATACTTAAGTATCATGGCTTTAACTGCCACGTCGTTAAAAGCAGCTGAGGCAAATCTGGTGAAGAAGCGCTCCCAAACCCAGAAGGTCTGATCTAAGAGGCAGATATCACCACAAGCATTCTGCAATGCTGAAAATGTTCAAGCACCATGACCGTCTCGGCCAGTATGGAGCCACAGAGCTGACCCCACTTGTTCACTAACTGCTGGAAAAATTCCGGGTGAAGCGAGCAATCCCCAGGGTGAAAGTCCTGTCTGCTGTGAAACTCTGCCTCTCAGTTCTTCAACCCTAGGATGAACATTGCTGTGATGGTTGTAAATGGTTGCTCCACCCATTGCATGGTCCTGCAACTATCTGTACTGGCCTGCTCATTCTGGTGCCACCGTGGCATTGCTTAACTGAATCTTAACAGCCCGTCCTTCAGTTACATTTATCTGGAGCTTGGACTCCTCTGGAGTAAAAAAAATAAATGTGGCATCTGCAGTCACCAGTGCCCATTACAAAATGATTAAGCAGTGCCCCCTGTTTATTTAATCATTCCTCATCCAAAAGAGGAGCAACTGATGTACCCTTGGAGACAAATCAGGTGGACCAGACGGTCAAATGATCTGGAACCATACAAACTGTATCACCCTGAAAGTAGAGACCATCCTGCCTAGGACCTTTATACAAAAGAGACATCAGTCTGTGAGCGAACAGGCTTCACAAGCCCCTATAATGAAAGGATTTTGTCTTCCAGTATGAAAACCCTCTGCTGGCGGGTGTCGAAGAGCAGTCCCAGGAAGATCATCACTAGAAAAGAGTCAGGTTGGATAACTCAAATTTGAAGATCCAACCATGAATTCTAAGGTTTGGGAAGGCTCCCAAACCTGAACCTGTATCAGAGCCGGAGACCCTGGCCTTGCAAAGCAGATCATTCAGGTAGGCAATGATAGTCACCCCTCTGGATCTCAGAAGGTCAGCCATCACAGCCCATGATCCTTTTGAACACCCTCTGCGCTGTCAAAAGTCCGAAAGGGAAAGCCCAAAACTAAAATGGTGGACAGAACAGTGAATCTGAGGTGACACAGGTGTCCCTCACATATTTAGAACATGAAAGTATGCGTCCATCATGTCCACGGACACCCTGAAATTGCCCTGCCCCATGTTATAGATAGACAGTTTGAACTTGTACACCATAAAATGTTCAGGGGATTCAGATTTCTAAACCAAGAAGAGATTTGAAAAAAACTAATCCCTTTTGAGATTGGAACAACTACTCCTGATGAAATCAAGGACTGAATGTCTTCCTAAAGAGAGAAATTATTTGTTCCGTCTCCTGGAAGGACGATGAAGAAAATCCAGCAGGGTGGGGACCTCAGGAGATCTATGAATTATCTGCGAAATATGACTCGCATAGGCATTTGTGATGGAATGAGCCACAGGACCCAGAAGAGAACCAGAAAGGCTCTCACCCCAGGAGATCTGCAGTAAGTAAACTGTCCATCATGCGAACTGTTAAATAAGCAGGCTTGGCAGCAGGACACTTAGCTGCCCAAGCTTGTCTTCCTTTGTGCTAACTTCCACAAAGAGCATATGTTGGTACTCTAGAGATTTGACTCCTCATCTACCATCAGGGATGAAAAGTACTCTTTCCAAACGCTTTCCCCATGTCCAGGGAAATAATCATATCTAGTTCAGGACTAAACAAAACCTATCCAGAAAAGAGCAAGGCATGAAAAACCTTTTAAGCACTCTACGTCCACCACCAAAACCTTAAGCCACAGGGCACGGTGTGCCAGGACTGCTGAGGCTGAAAACCAAGCCCCAACAAATCCCTCACGAATGGCAGATTCTCCCAGATATTCAGAGGTCACCATAATGAGCAAATCCACACTTGGTCTGCCAGACTGCAATTCGTTCACCAATAGCTCTGATCACCTCTCTACTGACCCAAGCCGAAACCAGGATGGGTTTGAAGGAGGACCCTGCTGCCCTTCTAAATGGACTAAAGGATGGCCTCGGACTCCCAATCTGTGCCATCCCATAAGATAGCAGCATTTGAAAAATTGTGGTCATAGACCAGCTATGGGAGAATCTACCGAAGGCATAGATTCTTATGTCTACGTAACCACACTAGGGTGAAGATAAAGCAACAGAACCAGAACCTACGATTGGACTAGATCCACACTACACATAAAAGGATTGTTTCTTATTCCTTTTAAACAGCAAATTGTAGGTAATCTCAGAATCTGTGCTGTCCTAAATATTTAGGGTTTGTCAAACGGCTCACACTAAATCGATTACGCCTTGCTTTCTGTTGGAGTCGTCAGGGCGTGAGGAAACCTCAAGGTCAGTGTCTTCGGCCCTTCCCCAGTCTAGTTGCTGAGGCACATTCCATCCACCTTTCAAGGAGGAAACTCTCCCAGAGGTGGTAGAAAAGTGTAGGTGGTACATGCTCGACCCCTGGGAACAGACAGATAGCTGCAGAAGCTCTGCAAAGCATTGGGCCAAAGATCTCATCCAGACAGGTTCAGTCACTTCAGGGGAACCCCCTGAGTGAGTATGCCTGCAAGAACAAGCTGTGCCTCTGCCTCATGCCTCACAAGCTGGCCCATAAAGTGTCAGCACCTGACTGGCCGTTAGACAATCTAGAGTTGTGCCTAGAACAGGGTAAAACCACTAAAGTCCCCTTCCCAGGGTTAGCCCTGGATGTATCTCCTTTTCAGACATGAAAGAAAAGATGAGGGGAAATGAGAGGACAGCTGCAGTGCACAATAGCAAACTGTCCGTACATTGCAAAACAGACACAAAGTTCAGAACAAAAGTGAATGAGAGAATTCCAGTCACAAACAGCCCCCTAACCTTATACACCTGAAGAAAAGAGGTAGGGCTACAGCTGAGTCTACCCTTTCTTTTTCTTTTTTTTTGACAGGTTTGCCTCTAAGGGGGAAGCCCTGCTAAGGAGGAGGTGCTGGATTGAGATAGCACCTCCCCAAGGGCCCAACAGTACAAAGACTGTCATCCATAAGAATGTTCCCACCCCATACCAGCCTTTGCCTAGTGTGGGGCTGACTGGACTAAGCTGACCCACCTGACCC
This sequence comes from Mixophyes fleayi, assembly GCF_038048845.1. Lineage (NCBI taxonomy): Eukaryota > Metazoa > Chordata > Amphibia > Anura > Limnodynastidae > Mixophyes > Mixophyes fleayi. The sequence goes on along the minus strand of NC_134402.1, from coordinate 339,645,751 downwards.
TGCCATCATCTTAACGTCAAGCCTCCAGCACACCGTTCAATGACGCTGAAGGCACGGGAATCCCAGTCACTACCTATTGCGGCAGAAACATGCCCCCCCCCCCCCATCTCAGAGGCAATCCCACACTAGGAAAGGGCTGTTGGCATGAGAAAACACCTCCGGAACCCACTCCAGTCAACATCATCCATGGCTGAGGGATGCTGATTCTAGGGCAATAAAAAAAAAAAAAACATAATAAAGAAATAGTAAAGTGTCTGCCATAAAAAATGGCACAGCTCCAGCAGGTACTAAAAACATTGGAATTCCCAGACAGTAATAGTGGTGTAGAAGGGGAGGAGCTTGAGACTTTGCCAGCAAATTTAAAGTGCCCAAACTCCTGCCTCTGCAGCGTTCCCCAAGGATGTATGAGAAAGAATACTTTTCAAACTAAATTTCCAAAACTTGAAATAGCAGAGCAAACATTTTCCCAATTAGATATGCTATTATATACCATACCGGCACTTCAATCCCATTCTTAGCAGCCAAAAGCCATTCCCAGCAGGCGATAGCTGTCTCCATACCATGGCCAGTGAACATACGAAGTGGGGCCCAACACAAATGATGAAGCAGCTGAGCATCACATTCTGTAAGAAAAAAAGATACATATCTGCAATATCAAACACACCCAGGAGTTGTGTTATCATGGTAAGTTAGTTTTTCAATAGATCTCTGTGACTGTACGTACTGCGGGAAATGTTTTATTTTCATTAGCATCTGTGAGAGATACCAGAGTATTAATCTAGAAAAAAACATTTCAACTGTTTAAACAATGGAAAGCATTTACCCTGGAATTCTAGTGGGTATCGGGGGGAATGCTGCCTGATGGTTCAGAAGTTAACTTCAGCTCAGCCAGTAGCGTCTAATGGTTTCTCCAGGATTCAAATTTTTCCAGGAGACATATTGCCTTCTGGGAGTCCCAAGCGCCACACTGGAGTCTTGAAACCTTAAGCCAGTAGTGGCCGAAGCATATTTCAGTTTTGAGGTGGCTCTAGACCACAAAAAAGTGATCCTGCAAGTTGGTTTAGTCCAGTGATTTAAAGACTAAATCTCCCAGTTCATATTTACTAGTTTGTAATCTTAGACTAGCCGTTCTGCATCACCCAACAGCACCCCACAGGACAAGTAAGTGAAATCAGAAGAGGAGGCAGTGCAGTCAGCACCACGTGATCAGAGTTGGCGCTCTGCCAACTCCCCCAGTAGTCCTGATCAAAAGTAACTGGTCAGTAGGATCCAGCCACAGTAATCAGCGATGTTACATCAATTCCACAAACAACTCAGAAACAAGGTGCTGGTGAAGAAGCGTGGTGATGGCAGTAACTATTTTCCTATAAATTGGTCACCACAGTGGTTCACGGTTTACACTTACAGTTGATGAAAGTCCGGTGGTCAAGCGGTTCCAGAAGAAGTAGTCGGTATCGGCAGGTTACAGACAGTAAGTGAAACAGTGTTTATTCCCTGGCCACAATGAGGTGGCAAAGTAAGAACATCCTCTCATAACCTCTTACCCTTGCTGCTGATAAGCATTGCTGTAAGTTTGAACAAGACTTGAGTGTAAGCCTCTGGCTGTCTTGAGTCTAAAGCATCATTCAAATGTTTCATCATTAGCTTGTTGAGATCCGATGTATGACCAGTTGCATAGGAGAACTCTATCATGCCAGCAACCTGTTACAAGAACACAAGATTTAAATTTGCTTGGATTTTTGCATTATGTCCATGGATTTGTGTGCCAATTCTTCTACAACCAGAACACACATGAAAATGTCAAGTTATTTTGACTTAATGGGAAAGTTAATACCATTTTCAGCTATGATGTGCTTATATGTTGTTCTGTAAATCAATTTTTTATTGCAGTAACATGCCAACCAGAAAAATGTACGTGATGATGAATACTTTGAGTCAAAAAAGACAAAAGTATTATAGAAGTGATACCTTTCAGAGCACAAAGGCCCCTTCATCAGGCGAGTTTACAAATGAATGACTGAGAAAAGAGCACAACATTTAAGAGATGTTACATCAAGCAATTTGTATCCCCCCCCCCTCTCCCCTGTACAAATTGCTTGATGGAACATCTCTTAAAGGTTGTTCCCCTTTCTCAGTCATTCATTTGTAAATCAACCTGATGAAGGGGCCTCTGTGCTCTGAAAGCCAGCAAATATAAAAAATTATTTTGGTTAGCCAATAAAGGGATCACTCCTATAATACTTTTGTCTTTTTTGACTCAAAAGTATTCAACATCACATAGATTGTTCTGTAATACAAAGTCAAACATTTTTACGAAACACAACATAACTTGTGTTTATTTCAAGCATATTATTGTTTTGCAGTATAAATGATAACTTACAATATAGTGAAGTAATCAGGGAATGTTAAACACCTACAAGATCTATAACTTAATCACTGTGAAACATCAAAATATGCTTGTACTGATGAGTGATTAAAATCTTTTTCTTCAAAGATGATATTTAATTGTCCCTAAACTGATTACTTAGAATGCATGAAGTTGTAAAACTAGCATCTGTCAAGTGAATTAATCCAAGTACTGAGATTTCATTTATTTGTAAGTGTTAAAATAAAAAATGGTTAAGTGCCACTTTTTATTAATTCTTTGTCTGATCGTAAAGCTGCATTAAAAACTTTTTATTATTATTATTATTATTAATATTATTAAAGAACAGGATGATGTGTTTTTACATCAATATATATTGTTACAGGAAGGTGTGTTGGTATATTCTGATTATTGTCAGAAGCAGCACTCTACCCACTGTCAGCACTATCCAGCAGAAAATGCATCATGTACATTCTACATAGGGTAATCAGCTTGTAGATGTGAGATTAATAAACAGTAATAATGTATTTTAGCCACAGCTTAGATCAGTGTGTGGATGTGGATATAGATAGAGATAGAGATATATATATATATATATATAATTTATTCGTGATCGAGGTGTGCTGGTATACAGTGGCATGCCATTAGCCACTTCATACTATCAAATTCCATTCACTTACATTTTTTCATATGGCCACTACTAAATTTCCTCTTTGAATATATATATTTAAATACTATATATATTTAAATACTATTTAAATGATTTCTTATTTGATACACGCTAATATCATTATAATATTAATAGCAATGGGACAAAGAAATAAACGTTCATGCTATGCCACACAATAGTGCCCCCCAGTTCATATTTTGCCACATAGTTGTGCCCCAGATCATATTATGCCTCAGATCTGTGCTCCCCCCAGTTCCAGTTGTCCCTTATACTTGTGGCCCCAGTTCCAGTTGTCCCTTATACTTGTGGCCCCAGTTCCGGTTGTCCCTTATACTTACCTCTGGAGTCAGCATCTTTCGCTCCATGGGAGCTCCTTCTCCAAAGCAGCTGAAGATGACTGAAACAGCAGCTCCGTTTCACCCATCTTCGTTTTCAGTTTGACAGCTGTGGAGCTTGGCATGCCAGACAGAAGTGGTCCGTGTGCCACGTGTTCTGGGGGTTAACGACCCCTGGCATAGCATATACCAAATATTGTGTTTCTCGAGTGAGGGGCAGAAACAGAAAGCAATCTTTCAAAAAGCCTGAAACGGACCCTTATTTTGGGTACTTCCAGATTGTTTGATCTTATAATACTTTAATACAGTGGTTCCCAAACTTTCTCAGTTCAAGACACCCTTAGGGTCACCATAATTTTTCCAAGGCACCCCTAAGCCAAAATAATTACCGGGTAGTCCTGTTTTTTAAGTAGTCGGGTCAAAATGACGCAAGATGTATTTAGACCCCTTTACCATCACATTGTGCCCCATTATCATATTACTGCGCCCCTTCGCCATATCACTCTGCATCCCCTTCGCCATCTCACACACTGTGTCCCCCTCTTTGTCATCTCACACACTGTGTCCCCCTCTTTGGCATCTCACACTCTGTGTCCCCCACCCCTCCTTCAGCGTCTCTCTCTCTCTCTCCGTGTCCCCCTCCCCTCCTTCAGCGTCTCTCTCCCTGTGTCCCCCTCCCCTTCTTCAGCGTCTCTCTCTTTGTGCCCCCTTTCACTCTGCGTTCCTTTACTTACCTTCTTCCTCATTTTCTGCTGTCTTCTTTCCTGATGTCCTCTCTGCTGCTGCTCCTCACTGACACTGTTGGACGTGATGACGTCACACCCGGCAGTCAGTGAGAACAGTGAGGAGGATCCGGCGCTGGATTGGTAAGTTCTTCTTTTTTTTTTTTTTGAGAGCAATTGCGGCACCCCTGCGACAGCTCCGCGGCACCCCAGGGAGCCGCGGCGCACACTTTGGGAACCGCTGCTTTAATAAATTAATAATGTTTTGATGACAGTTTGCCACTAAGAGCGTACTAAAAATGTACAATTTAGAAAGTTCCATTAAAGGATTATTAAAATCTAACCAAAATGCTGATGCCACAGCAGCCAACATAAATTATTAATTTGGCTTGAAAATATACAGAGAAATATATAAGTATCAAGAAAAATATAAAATGTATGCACATTATCCAGCTTTAATGCAACAAAAGTAATTTGTCATCATAGAGTGAAGCAGTGGTATGTTGTCTCCTAGGGTTACTGGTCAAACCTTGTGATAAAATGGCCAGATAGCTAATGGTGAGTTATAAATTGCAGACAAAGTAAATAAATAATATTCCTATAATTAGTATGTAGGCTAATGTTTGTAATTTGCAGATATTCCAAGGCAGATTTCCTTTGTAGGAAAAGGCTGAAATAAACTACAATTTCCTACATTCTATAGATGAATACGATGCTTTTTCACAATAGCTTCCTACAATATCACTGTCTAACAAGACACTTTGACATTTAATAAACATGTGCAAACAATAAAAGCCTAAATGAAAAGTTTGCATAAAGGAAACTAACCGGTGGACAAATGTGACTTGGCATGAGTGGCCATAGCATGGGTGCTCCTTACCTCTCCAGCATATCGGTTACGCAGGTTCAGAGATGCCATGAAATTGGAATAATCCTTTTTGACACAGGCTGGGCGCTCCGTTAGCTGAGTTGTCTGTAAGGATCATGCAACAAAAATTTTTCAAAACAACTTAAATTAAGTGTTTGCTCTATTTTACACCAGTTTTCAACAAAATAGAACTGCAGACAGTAAAAGTGGCTGTGAGCAGAGAGAAGTGTCGGAGGGGGCTTTAATAAATATTTGTTGGGCAATTTTCATAGTGTAAAGTACTCAGTATCAAGATTATATTGCCATTTGATATATCCCAAGCTCAGAACATAAGCTAGAGAGAGGACGTTAGTGGCAGTGATCCATATAATTTAACAAAATCTGTATAGGACAAATGACAAGATAACAATTCATGTAGTACAACTAATTAACCCAGTCAAAACTGAGAGGATTATACTGAACAAAGAAATGGCAGTTTTATTATTACTAGAACATGAAAAGAACCAATCAGCAGTTTGCATTCATTCTAATAAAAATGAACAAAAAATAGAATTCCGATTGGTTGCCACAGTCACCTTTTGTGCTTGCACTAGTTTTTGTAAATGCCCCCAGTAATTTTTGCCAATGCAGTTAAAAAAAAGCATCTTTCAAGCACAATGCTGTTATGGGTGGGATTCAAAAGCTGTAGCCCCCAACGATCTGCTCTCTGACTGTGCCTGCAAGAAGACAGCAATGTTAATAGTACACCCCAGCAGAGCCCCCACAAAGTGTGACCATGCACCTTCCAAACTGCAGTAAAGCAGAATGCTGTTCACCACTCCAAGGCATTAAATTAAGGCTCCAGCAGATGAAAACTGGAAGAGAATGCCAAGAAAAGAAAGCTGCCTTGGCTGAAAAACAAGGACAGGCTGAGTGGGCAAATGGTGAGTGTTAGAACAAACCTGGACAGAGGAAGCTGGAGACTGGAGGGGAGGGCAACAACAGACAATGCATGGCAAGGGCAACAGGAACACATGGATAATGAGATCACATCATCAGTGCAGGAAATGGGAGAAAAGGCAATGGTGTTACATTTGTGAAATGACACATTGATAAAAAAAAATAAAAAATTAAATACAACAAATACAAACACATGAATAAATAAGTCGCCATGCCAACATGTAACAAAGCACTTCACAGTGCATGCGCCAGTGTATACCACTATGACTGTGGAACTATGATAATGGTTATAGGGTTAGTTTATTGTTGCATAATCTAACAATTAGATGTTTGCTTTAAATAGATTTGCTTTTTGTTTAATTGCACATATGGCATTTCCTTTTGACGTTAGTTGTACACTTTTTTGATTTCTGGCTTTTTTAAAGTTCTGTTGCTTGCGGTCATTTATCAGCACGATAACCTGCATCATGAATCTGGAATACATGATAGCAAGTATGGAGCTTTACATAAAGTATCTCCATCTCCTGAAGTTGCTCTAGGCTGACATGTATATACAGATTACTAGAGTTTAAGACTAAAGCCATTCCTCAGGGAGCCCTAACAGTGCATGTTTTCCATGTCTCCTAGTTGGAGCACAGGTGTATTCATTACTGACTGAGACATTGTAACAGATCCACAGGTGGTCCTAATTATTTCACTTGCGACCTGGAAAACCTGCACTGTTAGGGGGTCCTGAGGACTGGGTTTGGAAAATACTGGACTAAACATTAGGTTAAGGAGATATATAGCACAATATATTGTGTAATATTTCACTAAATATCTGAGCACAGCGTTAACAGTGTTAAACAGAAAACAAACAGCCTGCCACAAAAACGTACAAGTGATGTAGCTAACAAGAGATATGTAACAAACAATGATGTGTGAAGCGAAAAAGATTCACTGCCTGATTCAGAGTGGAACACAAGTGTAAGCGTAACTTGCATTTCAAACAGTTGCTAATAAGAGAAAGTATATGTATGCTGTATTCAGAGTAGAAAATGCATCCAAGCCTGAATGAGTAGCAATTGCGCCTGCTTGACAATAGACACATCCTTCTAACTTGTGAACAGGTACAAAAATCTTTTTATTTTATATGTTACGACCGTAATTGCTATGAAGCATCATTTACGCATGAATTAACTAGCTAATACAGCAAGAACAACTTTCCAACATGCGAACAAAAAAATATTTAATGGATCTTTTCTACAATACGTTTGACAAATCCTAATCTATGTCCGAAAGACTACTAAAGTCTCAATAAGCATCTGTGAATCATTTGCAAAACTCTATTTGCAAGCAGTTCACTAGTTCAAGTGCTCATCACCATCATCTACTACTTGTACCTGCCCCTGACCAACTGCAAATAAAAAACGTTTTCAGCCGCATCTGCCACTACATCCTTGCTCGAACACATCCTTACTGTATATAGCCTACGTTAGAGCACCCCTTCCCTCCCCCATTATGCCTCTTCAGGTGTACGGAGTCCTAAGTTCCAAAAAGTTGCAGGTCTGAAGAGCTGCAATTTCGCACTTTCACTTTCTGAGCATGTGCAGTGTGAGGCCCTGATTGATGGTGTACTACCTATTAAAAGCTAGCAAATGCCAGTACGATAATCATTTTCAATAAAAAGTATTTGTTAGACATCTAGAGCTTTTACAGTGCATTGCTGTAGAAGTGACACTGGCATGCAATTTGAAGGTACTACAAATGCATTTGATACATTACTGTATAACTTGAAAGTGATAATTCACCTTTAATGTCTTAATTGCCAGTGTACAGTGTACTGTATAATTATATTTTTTAACAGGCAAGAACTACTAGAATTAAAAATTAATGCACTTCAACAAAACCCATGACATAAAGTGACTGGTGTAAAACCAGCAAGACTGTTACTCACCCCTAAAGTTGTGTTCTGCCTGTTGTAGCCAGCAAAATGCAATATACTTTCAGTAGCCATAGCAAGGCCTGTGTGCTGAGAAAGACCAGACACCCAGTTCTGGTGCTTGTTCAAATATTCCTAAAAGTCAAGTAAAGTAGGATTAGTGAACAGTTCTCACACCACACAGCAATCATTGCTAGCTAAAAGCATCTAATATACAAGTATACATGGGAGAAGGGGTTAAGAGAACTAAGTTACAATGAATGACTTGCAGGAGGCCCCATTTGAAACTCCTTGCAAGTGTAGATAAATCATTTGGTCTCCCTTAAGTATGTTGTGCACATTTGCTAGACAAATCATGTGCACAGTGCCATTAAAATGTGTCTGTGCTACATAAAATCAATAAAATGGAAAAATGCTGCAGTACACATACATAGTATACCAGGAGGGGGCTTCTGGTGTTAGTGTATGATCTACAGGCAAATCTTTATTCCTGTACTTCTTAATACTGGAATTACACGCCTGAAAAGGTAATAATATAATCAAATCAAAAGCTCTGAAACAAGAAAATGAGTCATTCAAATAGGTGTATCTTATAAATTGAATTTATAGATATTCACTTGACAGGCAATGAAGGACTGAAATTAAAAAATATATCCTCTTACTGCATAAAGAGAGAAAGTTGACATTTTTCAGTAGTTTGTGGTCTGGAGTTGCATTAGACATTAGTCATGACTGGTTAGTCCACCTTTTGACCAAGCAAAAGTTACACTAATAGGGTCACGTGATAGGTTGCTGGTCACTAACACGGGCATCCTGTGGGGACATTGAGCACCCTTCTGGGAATGACTGCACCAACAATTCTTATTCTTGTCTGAACCCACAGAGGACCAGTGATTAAAGACACATTGCATGAGATCGCTCACAACTATAAGCAAGTCCTAAAGATTCCAGCAGTATTTTCTATCGTTAAACGGGTTCAAATATTTAAACATTTAAAATACACATGCAATTTCAAATAGTTCATGTACATTTGTCCATCAGTGACCATTATTTCATGATTTGGCCCCTGAACCAGAGGTTACCAAGATTACGTGGGGGAACCGGCTCTTCCTGCTTGAACAGTCCATAGGCTTTGCTGTGGGCCCTTACTTTATTCTGGACAATACGAAAACTTTAAATCTGAAGAGCGAGACTGTACAGCAACAGTCTTCCATTCTCCTGTGACATGTGTTCCAGCTTTAAAGGTTAGTGATCGGTCCCCACAGTGAAGTACTGGTCATACAAATCATTATCATCACCATTTATTTATATAGCGCCACCAGATTCCGAAGCGCTTTACAATTGGGAACAAACAGTAATAAAACAATACTGGATTATACATACAGAGAGGTAAGAGGGCCCTGCTCACAAGCTTACATACAAATAAGAATTATGTTTTTGCACAGCCTGCTCAATAGTTAAACACTCGTTCTCAATTGTTGCATATACCACCTCCCAATTCAACAATGTTCTGCTCAAAGAAACACCACAGGGTGCTACTGCCCATCTGTCTGGACATTGAAGTAATTCTTATAATATGGCTCAACCAGCACTTGAGCACGTGCAGAGCCTTTTTCAATGACTGGAATGCCAACTCATAAGCAGGTGTACAGTCTATGACTTTGGGGAGTTGCTTCTTAGTGAGGTCTATCAGGTGTTTGGTTATAGCGCTGAAGTCAGGGACAAATAGTATATCGTACACTGCAGTCCCTAACTCTCGCATAAACATATAACAGGGTCAAGGGTTAGATTCAGGTGACCTCTACCTTCACTGGTCTGGCCTAACCCGTCCCCTACCCAATTTCCCAGGTGTCACACCTCTGACATCCATGTCCAACACTTACTCAGTTTGCTGGTCAGCTCTACATCTTGAATCTTCGTCAACATCGGCCTTATTGTTTTGCCAGAAAGGGACTCACAAAAGCCCTGTGAAACCAACAGTGGAACCGGCACCTATCTACTTCTATCTTCCTAGCTTCATGGTAATTAGCTCCCTATGCCAGTTCAAATTCCCCACTTCCATCCATGAAAGGCTGCAGCCAGCTTGAAATTTCATATCTCCCAGGGATAAGAGGGCTGGCACTTTCTCTATAATAGGTCAGGACACAGTACAGAAAGGGGGGTGAGTCTGCAATGTTAGGGCTACAAAGGTCTGTCAGGATGGGGTCACATTCATAGAAGTTCATGGTGGTTATCACTAGGGATAGGAGCATCACTGGGCAACCCCACTGTATAAAACTACCTGGAAACAACATCCTCTGTGTTGAGGCTTTTTCTCTGGGATGGGTGAAGCTGTAGCAGCGCCTCTTGCAGACTGTAAACTGGTAGTTTAGGCCTGTTTCACTGAAGTCTGTAGTCAGGATGCTTCACCTTCTACCGAGGCCATCCATAACAGCCACATCTCTGATCTCCTGAAAGACTCTCCAGACTCTCCAGTCCAGGGATATTTACTTATCTTTAAGTGAATCAGCCTCTACCATGTTCTCACTTATTATACTGTACTCAGACAGGGGTGTGTTTCAACCTCTGTGAATGCACTGCCAGGGCAAGGATGGGAAGTGGCAAGAATACAACTGGCTGGTAGATTTAATCTGTAAATTACCAACAAAACTAGTTCCAGGATTTAGGTCCCCAGTCCCCATACAGAGAGTCAAATTTAAAAATGTTTTCTATCTTTACAGAGGTTAAAATAATTAATAATATATAAATACAGTTAAACAGCCCATATATATTTGGCCACCAGCTGGCCATTTCCTCATAGTTGCTCCCCTATTCCCTCAGTTCCAGGATTTTATCATTAAATCTTTAAAATAAAATACTTTCAGGATTTGGGTCCGTGGTGTTCACTAGGTGAATCAAGTTGGAACCGCCCACATACTGCCAATCCTCTTCTCTTATGCTTGTTTCTGGGGGGCTCCCAATGCTGCCTTCTCTCGTTTCCAGAACTGGGATGCAGTCCAGCACAGCACTGCACGCCATAAGCCAATGGGCACATTATTTAATACAACACAGCCAACACAGCCCCCACAGCCTGTGCTGGAAGGGGGAGAGGAGGACCTGCCATAAACACAATTAAAAAAAAATACCTGTAGGTGGGATTTGGTCACTGAAGGTGCCCATTTCATGGCTTCTTGCAAGATCATTCCACAGCGGGCAGCAAAGTCCTTCACAATACTCTGTAATTAATCAAAAGTTGATAAACAAATTTCTACAGTTTTGGAACAGCTAAACTAGACAGTTAAATATCAGTGCATGAAGCTTACAAAATATTGGAGTCCATGACACACAAGGAAGTGAATGTTATTACCTCTCTGGCCTCATATGTATCAGGGACAGTTATTCTGTATGGAGCATCTGGAATGTCATAATATGGTTGGTCCTTGTGAATGTCCTGAAAGAAGTTCCAAAATGTTTTTTTGCATCAGTATAATATTGAAAACACAACAACATCCAAGTACTACAATCCTTCGTCAATAAGATATACTCATTAGTCCACACATTTCCATGTCTAAGGGTACATGAGGAAAATGAACAAATAATGCATTCTGAACTGACCTATTTGGCCTCCATCTTCACCTAAAACCTATTTTAATACTAATATCACCCAATAACCACTTTGTGTAAAGAAGACATGCCTGTAAATTCATCATTTAAATAATACTGTGCTTTAATATTACTGCATTTTCTGTAATTTGCATTCATACACACCGCACTCAGTGAGAGGGACAGGGTCTGCAAAATATCCAGCATGGTCTTCAGCACAGTGCCACTCCACAGTAAGTGGGGAAATCTAAAAACAAAAGTAAGGAAATATAATACCAATGAAAACTGAGAAACGCCACAAAACATTCAGCATAATAGATGTATGTATCTATATATTATAGATTCAACAAAGTGCTGGAAACATTCCTTAGAGATTCTGGTCTATGTTGACATGATACCATCACACAGTTGCAGATTCACCAGCTACACATTCATGCTGCGAATGTCCTGTTTTACCACATCCCAAAGGTGGTCTATTGGATTGAGATCTGGTGACTGTGGAAGCCACTGGAGCACAGTGAACTTATTGTCATGTCCGTGGGACCAGCGTTAGATGACGTGCTTTGTGACATGGTGCATTATCCTGCTGGAAGTAGCCATTAGTAGATGGGTAGATTATGGCCATAAAGGGATGCACATAGTCAGCAACAATACCCAGCTAGACTGTGGCATTTAAATGTTGTGTAATTGGCATTAAAGGGCCTAATATGTGCCAAGAAAACATTCCCCACAGCATTACACCATCACCAGCCCACACAGTTTACACAAGGCTGGAAGGATCCATGAATTTATGTTGTTTATGCCAAATTTTGACCCTATCTGCATATCGCAGCATAAATCAAGATATGCAGACCAGGCAACAAATTTCCAATCTTCAACTGTCCTGTTTGAGTGAGCTTGTGTCCTCTGTAGCTTCAGCTTCCCGTTCTTAGCCGACTGGAGTAGAACACTTCAAAGTTTGACATGCTGTGTGTGTTCAGAAATGCCCTTCCACATACCACCATTTTACACTTGGTTATTTGGGTTACTGTTGCCTCTTCCTGACAGCTTGAACCAGTCTGGCCATTCTCCTCTGAACTCTCTCATTAACAAGGCATTTTCACCCACAGAACTGCTGCTCACTGGGTGTTTTCTGCTTTGCACACATTTCTTTGCAAACTCTAGAGACTGTTGTGTGTAAAAATCCTAGAAGATCAGCAGTTTCTGAGATACTCAAACCACCCCCTCTGGCACCAACATTCATTTTATGGTCAAAGTCACTTAGATCACATTTCTTCCACATTCTGATGTTTGGCCTGATCAACAACTGAGCTTCTTGACAAAGTGAGCATGATTTTATGCATTGAGCTGCTGTCACGTGATTGGCCGATTAGATGAAATGCAGGCGCTGTCAGGGAGAGCCCTCCAGCTCTCATACAGTGACAGAAGAATCACCTGCCTTCCCTGCCAAGCATCCCTTCTTAGGAATCGCTCAGCGTGTCTGCACATGAAATAGTGTGCATTGCGAAAGCACTCTGCCTTCATCTAAAAGGAAAATAATTAGCAGAAATTAAAGAGAAGAAAACAACACTTTTTTTTCACAGCAATAAAATTAAGTCAAACTCCTTGGGCACTTAAACTACATTGAGGAGCTACAGGGGGGTGTTGAGGGGAGGGGTCTGTCAGCAAGTTACATCTAACAAGTTAACTAGTTAAGTGCCAATTCCACGCTTCCCTCCTACAATACCATGTTACCAGAGTCCCCCAGCTTGGATGAGAGAGAAATGTATTTATTTAATATAGTACTGTATTATCCCATGCTAAATAGAAGGATAAAATATACGCGATTAAAAATTATAGGGCAATGGAAAATTATGTGAATTAGATTAAAACAAGGCGGAAAGAGAGAATTGCCCTGTAGTGGAAAGAGTCAACTGTCTGGGGAAATTGACCACTAAGCTTGAGCAGTCATTTGCTGCCATTCCATGTGACACATCTACAGGGAGAAGAACTGAAAGACTCAAAGGCCTCAATATCACAATCAGCTCTCATCCTGTTGATCCTGATGTGATGTTAGGGAATCGTGCAATCACAGTTCCCATGGCAAATGGGGTTCAGCTGGAACTGAACATAGCTAGAGTATTCCCGGACTGAAGAGTTGGCCAGCTCTGAGATCTAGCAGGTTTGGGTGGCCTCCCACATCATCAGGGTTCAAGCAGCCAGTCTACACTCTCCAGGGGAACAGATCCAGGTTGCTAGAATACAATTTTCAAGAGGAGATATGGCAGCATCACCCATGCTGGCATAGCTGCTCCTGAAGATTGTAGTCTAACAACAAGACGAAAAGACATAAGCTGCCAGACCATCTGGATTATCCGGTGAGATCCTTATTTCTGGAGAAATAACATCCTCTAGCAAACAGAGGATATTGTTTCCAGTCCTCTTGATCCTACTAGATTGCCTAGAGATGATCTTGTACACAGAAGAAAGTCAGCTTTAGTGCCAAGTAGTGATGTCCACCAGGAGGCGTCAGGCTGGTATTGGTCGTTCAGGGGTAGAGGTTGGAGTGCAACTATTTAAGGGTTGAAAGTACAGGGTAGCCAGGAACATAGAAGGCGGCAGGCAGTGATGGGCACGCATTCAGCTGATGGTTGCACAGGGCTTTTGCATGTAACCATTGTCAATCGGAAAGACAGACAGGACTGGTGTTATAAAAAATTCAGCAGACTAGTGCAAGATGGGGATGTTGGAAATGCAGTACCAGAATTATAGTGAGGGGGAGGGAGAGTTAGGCCATGTTCAGAGACGGTAGGGACCACAGGAGACTGGCCCCCACTCCATGACCCAAAAACATGTATGTGCGCTATTAAGGACTGCAGGGTACTACAGACAAATTGTCCATAGATTTAGCTCTGCCCTCAACAGACCTCACTTGGAAAAGACCGCCAAAGTACTAGACTAGACACCCACTTGTGAGCTGGCATTCAAGTAAATAAAGAAGCCAAAAATGTGGCGAGTGCTACAGTATTGGGGGTGCCGAACTATAACAAAGACTTTATTTTTCAGACTCATGCCTCACACTATGGACTGGAGTGGTACTCAACCAGGAATGGCCTGAGGGGCAGGAGCAACCTATGGTTTACTGCTGAATAGGGAAGTGGGGTATGCCACAATAAAGAAGTATTTGGCTATTGTGTGGGCTGTGAAAATAAAAACATCAGCCCTATTTGGGTTGCCAGCACCTCACTGTGGTGACTAATCACAACCCTTTAAAAAAGTTGCAGTACATCTTGACGAAGAACGACAGACTGTTGCAGTGCATCCTTGCTCTTCAGATTTAAGATTCTATCTATGGGGCCTGTTAGCCTGCATGGACATGGGGTGAGGAGTGTGGCCACATACCCTTCCCTCACGTGTTGTGGGACATGTTTTGCCAAGAATACAATATTTATAATGGCTGGCTTAATTATCCTGGTATATATTAAAATTCAATGTTTTATTTACATGTATCTAAGTGAAACATAACACTCACCATAATGTCAACAAGGCATCAGAGCTAATCTGGTTAAGTCACTGCTTTGGTTCAGTGAAGGAACCATAGTGGTTTATGGATTAAGTCACTCAGTCCAGAATTAGTGGAATCAGGATGGAGAGACAAAACAAGCAATTTTGCATGGTGCTTATCAACTTTTACATACATATTTAGACATAGGAAGGGAGTTATCAAGCCTCCTGTCTCTCATCTTGTCTCACCAATATCCATGCACTGCCAGATTGAGTGGAAACTTATCTCTCTCCACTAAGCATCCCAATCTGTGCTCCTTCAAACGGGCACTCAAAACTCACCTGTTCCTGAAAGCCTACCAACCATCCACTTAACCCTTCATCCACTCAGCTTGTTCTCCCTCCTCTCCCCTGGTCTCTTTTTCTCCCTTGCATCACTGCCTCCCTTCGTGCCTGTTTGTCCACCCTCCCTTAGAATGTAAGCTCGTATGAGCAGGACCCCTCTCCCCTCCTGTCTTCATACCGACTCTTCTGCTCCGCCCTCACTCCATATGTCTGCCCGGAGTTTCCGAAGCATTGATACTTAGTGTTTATTGTTCTGTGATGTTTAACCCTGTATGGTCTACTGTTCGTATTATGTAAGGCGCTGCGAAAACCCTGTGGCGCCCAACAAATAAATGATAATAATAATAATAATAAGCATGTCCTGGGACATTTTTTTAAATCTCCCATCTAAACTTCCAGGATTTTGGTCCCAGAAGTCTGGTGTCAGCTCCAAGTTGAATATGGCCCCAGGAGTAAAGAAACCTGATCTCACGGCGCAGATAGATCTCTCTTTCAGCTCAGCTGTGGTGCTTTGCTACCTGGGACCCCAAGGGGCCAGCACACTGTCAGAGTTTATTACTATCCATGTGCCGCTACCAGAAGGATCTCCGGTGCATCTGAATCCAGTCTCCCTAAGTAGGCAATCGGGTTGTAGCAGCATGAATATTACCGGTCTCCTTCTCACACTCTTGTTCCTGCAGGATTCATGCAAACCCTGCACAAGCACGGTGGGCCTCCCAACAATGTCTACTGCGTCCCCCAGGATGAGCAATTTACTGCATTATAAGATACAGTTTCTATTTTTAAACACATACATTTACAAGAAATACATTTTCAGATAAATGTCAAACATTGCATTATATTTAATACACAAAAGCATAGTATTGCACTTTAAGTTAAATAGGTCCTTGCAGCATGTACGGGAAAAGGCTGAGAGAAGGGGGACCAGCCACACCTGACTACATAATTACTAAAGAACTTGCTCTGCTAATGCAATGCTTCAGATGTGTTCCCGTGACCTACAGAAAATGACAAACACTGTAATTCTTTCACCCCAGTTGTCCTGTGTGAGCTCAGTATCCTGACGCAATGCTCTGCATGCTACCAAGCAGTCCTGATCCACAGTAAACAGTCGGCAGAATCCAGCCAGAGTAACCAGCAAACAGGCGCTGCAGCCATCACACACACCTCCCAGGTGCAAGTGGTTACAGCTGACACCTACTCTCCGTGAGTGTCTGGTTTGTCCAAACAGCACAAGTAGGAGTGGTCAGTAATAGCAGGTTACTGACAGAAAGCAAAACCCAAAGCAATCTGTAAGGCCCCGACAAGGTGGTAAAGTAAGCCCATACTGTCACAATGCCTTAACAATACAAACTTTGGGAATTAATAAAACAGAAAAAAACAAATAGCTCTTATACAGTTACATGCCCAAACAAATGTAATAAGTAAAAATGAGCAAAGTTTTTATTTTATACTTCCCAACTGGACAAGGAATAATATAAACAGACAAATCGCAAATAAATATAAGTAAGATGAGCATTTAATACTCACTTGTCTACCAGTCCAGATAAATACTTGTCTGCAACCCTCCTTATGCGTTTATGAATGTGATTGAAGTTCACAAGCAGGAACTGAGCATGGCGCTCCAACTCTTCCTCATTCTCCTTTGTTTTAGGCTACAAGAATGAAGTGAAGGTCATAAAATAACAAAACAGATTAATGGTTACTGCAGAAAACCTCTATCCTCTCTAAAATTGCATTTATTTATGAAGGAGGCACACACAGGCCATATGCCTTTAAAAAAGTAAATCATAGCAGCCAATCAGATGTTTGATTTCTGTAGTAATAAACAAATTGCTGATTGGGTTGGGTTATAACAGCAATCATATATATGTGCTTGCGTGCGGAAACATTGATATATAAGCAACTACAATTTTCACTTTTTTATAAGCAAGATGATTTAAACATGTTTTATGTACTATTAACATAAAAAAAACCTTCACGGTATATTCCCTGTTTTCTTTTGCTGCCAGTAGAACCAATCGAGTCTTCAAAAAAGTCAGGTTGCAATTACTTTAGAATACACTACCTGGTAAAAACCTCAGCAAAAGAGGACCGTAAAAATCAAAGCAGATTATAAGTTTGATAAGGAAGACTAGCAGGAAAAAACTGCAGACAGCACCATACTTATTTATTCTGTGCAAGCGGCAAAGGCGCTTACTTGCTTCATTGTTTCAGGGAGGTCTAATGGACCACTCAGAGATCCACAACAGCATGTGCTTTGAAAAAATTCTGGGGTATGTTTCAGGAGATATTATAATGTGGCTCTACAGTGGCAATAGTGGAATACTCCCTTATTCTTCCTTCAAAGGAAGTGGGGCATTGTGTCATTTAAAATGTATACACTCATTTATATAGTTAAATTCTTTTTTTCTTTTTTTTTTTTTTGTATTTAAATCTTCTACAAGAAGATGACAATGACATTGATGTGTGCCTCTACATTAGAAGGCTACATGATTAGTTTAAAGGGTTAGCTCCTCTCTACTCTAGAATATCCATAGTTTGTACCAAAGCACAAATAAGAATCAATCTACAGATCATTTAAATATGAGGGTTGCACAGGCTGCTCCGAAAGTGGAATTGCACATGCATCATTAGGGATATGGAAGGCCTGGACCACATTTCATGAAAGAAAATACTAGCTATGTAGTGCAAGTTTGTACAGTTTATGTTAGTGTAGATACCAGGATCCATGTGGCTGATACGGCACTCAAAGCAATTGTGTGCCACTATCCGAAAGTTGGATCTCTAGAGAGAACTGAAAAAAGGGAATCTCAAGATCAGTAATTTTTATTCACTTCAGTTGTGCTGTGATATTACATTTCCAGTATATTTGGTGCATTTGTTGTTTGAATTCAATTCACATAATAGAATTAAAGAAGCTCCTTGCACCTAATTCATGTGTATCTATTTAAAAGTGACAAAATAGACTGAGACTTCCTCAGTTAACCTCATAGTGGCATTGTACATGATGCACCAAGAATCTACAGGTGACTCATACGTTTGGAGAAACCGAGTAGATAAACTATGTAAGCATATGAAGTGTTGTCCCAAAGCAGTTCCACCATGCTCCAAGAGAACCAGTGTTACATAATTATTATATATCATACCATTTTGTAGATTTCAAGCCTACACACCAACTCTTACCTTATCAGCCATCACTGCTAGGAAGGCATCAAATACCTTATCGGCTACCGCAACAACACACTGCATCATCCCTGCACGAAATAGGACAGAACTGAAACCTTCTAATTTGTGCTAGATCACACAACATAACAACCAAGGTAAGTGCTTGCACTCTGTAATGCAATGCAGATGAGCTCAATAAACTAAGATATTAAGTACAATAAACAGATGATGATGATGCATCAAAGACAACTTTATAACCCCACCTTTAAAGAACCTATGAGCCTATAAATTGATTGAGAAACTTCCACTTCTGTATAGCTTTATAACGTAGACTTAATCATACCTTTGACTATAATACTACAATGCAGTTGTAAAAGCGGTTTCAAGAAAACCACTCTAAGGGCTTTTAAAGAAAAGAGGTTTCCTTCTAAGTTTACAAGAGAATAAAATATGAGAAAGGTGCCAGAAACATTTCACCAGAGGTCAATTTAGGTTATTGTGAGAAAATGTTGTGGGAGTCATTTTCTCTCAATAGCCTCCTACTTTTTGAACCTCACTGCCGTTTAGGCAGATAGCATACGTAGCACGGCATAGTGCTATAGAGAGTCCTGTCATCTCTATTTTCCTGCCAGTATTAACAAAGACAAACTTTCATGTGGACGAGTCGTTACATTGAGTTATGAAATGTGGATACAAGTGCAACATAATAAAACTCACCTGATTTATCTTTCTGGATAGCCTTGTCCTCAAAATAAAAGAACATGACCTGGAACCGATCCTTATCTGTTGAGTGCAAGACCCTAATAGAAAACCATATTGTATCAAAGAACATTGAAGGCAGCACACAAAATAATCTAAATGTATCTAAGCCGACAGGAATACTCACCTCATGTGCTCCAGGCGATATACAGAGAGCAGATAAGTGGACATGGCAAAGTCAAGCTTGTTGATGAGTGCAGATACCTCAGGAGCAGGATCCAGCAGATTGATAATGGTACTCCTTAGCTCATTTAGTTCTGCCTGCACAGGAAATACCAGCAGTCTTAAAATGTGTCACACATAATAGCCAATAGCAAACAGGGCAAACTTTTGAAGGTTCTCACCGATGTCACAGTGTCGTTCTTCATTGCAGAGTTGTACTGCAGGACAGAACGCAAAGGCTCCTTACTGGGAAACGTCAGCAAGGGTGACTTAGTAGCTATTTCACAGACTCCTTCATACCACTCCTCAGGCCAGAGACCTACAGAATACAGCCAATACAAAACAAATTCATGAAGCACAGATAAACAGTATCAAAAAGAGTCCTGTCGAGCTCAGAGAAACATTTCCAAAGAATAATTCAGCAAAATTATAGACAGATAGACAGTGCTAAATGGGCCAAGTGAATTGTAGAGTACATGTATTGTATTTGTTAAAAGAAGTGAGCAGACATGCAGACAGACCTGTATAGAAGGCACATGTAGAAATTCATAGAGAAAAGTTACAGCAGAGAAAGTAGCAGTAATATAGCTCTCATCCTGTAGGCAAGTGTTCCTAACTCAAGAGTCTGTGTTTCTAAAAAAGTATTGCAGCCAATAGCTAATCTGTATCATAATATTATAATATCATAATATTAATATAATATAATAGCAGAGCATGTTACATATTGAGAGACTTCCAGTGCATATTCCAATAACAATATGCAAAGCACAGCAATAAAAGTAGAGAAATAATATGATTTTTGTACTTATGTGAAATCCTTTTATCTGAATTCAATGGGGTACACTGGAGACTTTGGGGTATAAAGAGTGGTTGCTTGAGCTTTTGGCACTTAAAAATTTAGTGCTGAAATTACAGCTCATCCCCCTTTATACTCTATTGGCTACATTCTATCCCTCAACACTCTAAGAAAACCCAAAAGGACAGAAACAGGAGTACTGAACAAGGGAAAGGAGAAAACATCATTCTTCCAGGAAACACACAATGCTAACAAAGATAACAGTGAAAAAGAAACAGAACAAACAAAAAATATTAAAAAGAGTTGAGAGTGCCTTCAGTGCCCCCCACTGTATACAGTGAAAAGGATTTAATATGAGTACAAAAATTCTATTTTCTCTAACATCCAGAAGGCACACTGAAGACTGAGGGTGTCCCAAAACTGTCTCTAACATAGAGTACGCTCAAAAGGCACAGTTTGCAACACCCACCATCCAAAACTGGCACCTTTGTATGCAAAAGTATTAAAACTGTATTACTTTGTGAAAGTGTACACCATAGACCGGATGGCTGCCCAGCATAACTGCTAAGAGAAGGGCCCTGTATCACAACGCCCAAGAGGCATCCACCGATCTAGTGGAATCCGTTCTCACATTTTCAGGGACAGACTGCCCTGCTCCCATGTAAACCTGGCGAATTACTGAAAGAATACAATGGGCAACAGTCTAAATAGAGGCTGGCCATCCTCTCTTGTATAAGTTTTATAGGACCAAGAGATCACCCGTCTTGTGCAAGTCCTATCCAAATAAGCTCTCAAGGACCTAACCACATCCAGGGCGCGAAGAGAGTCCCCCTTCTCTGGAGACATACCCTGGTCCACAACCAGAATTACAATTTCGTTATTGAAGTGGAACCTTGGGCTGAAATATAGGCTTGGTCATAAGCATTACTTATTCCTTGTGAAAGATACAAGACAAAGCCCCAAGCTCCAAAACGCTCCTAGCAGTAGAGATAGCCAACAGGAAGACTGTATTCCGGGTAAAGAATTTCAACTCCACTAAAACAATAAGTTCAAATGGAGAGTGGGGCTAGGGGTGCTGTGTAAGGTCTGTACATCAGGTAAAAGGGACGGTTTTCTCTGAAACAAAACCAAAAGAGTTAAAGCCTGGACCTTCAACGAACTGAGCTATTACCTGTCTTCCAGACTGTCCTGCAGAAATTGCAGTAACTTGTCCAGTCTGAAAGAAGAGGTAGGAAACCCCTTCAATTCACACCAGGAAATGTAGACCTTCCAGGCTCTGTGATAATTCCAGGTCTGATTCACCTTCTCAGAGAACACACAGACCTTAAGAATCATGGCTTAAACAGCCATGCCGTTAAAGCTAGCCAAGGTAAACAATGGTGGGGGACTGGACCCCGACCTAACAGGTCTAGTTTTAGCGGCAGGCATCATGCCGGACCTTCTGCCGTGCCGAGGATGTTGGTGTACCAAGACCTCATGTGGCGGGCGCCCCTGGCAGCAAACTATTTAAAAAAATATATATATATTTTTAATTAATTTTTTATTCCTTTCAGCGGACGCGAATAGGGGGGGGATGTTAAGGGGAGGGTGGGAGCTGTAACTCCCAGTCTCTGGACACACTGTCTCCAAGTCTTGCGAGGTTAGGTAATCTCACGAGATTTAGAGCATCCCTGCTCAGGCAGTCCCAGCAGCACAGCTTGGGTAAGTATGCTGGTCTGGGGGATTGTTAATTATGTCTGAGGGGCTTGTGTGTGATGTGCCTGGGGGAGGGGGGGGGGGGGGTGATGTGGTTAAAGGGGTTGTGATGTGGCTAGGGGGGTTGTGATGTGCCTGGTATCTGGTGTGCTGTGGCTAGGTGG